>NC_139953.1:20313553-20441053 GCF_963454915.1 Gymnoscopelus microlampas
ACACTCTCTGGACTGCCAAACCGCTGCTAGGACCCGTCACAAAGGGCTCGCCGGGACACACGCACACCTACCAGGATGGCAAAGGTAGACGGCAGAACGTGGTTGTTATTTGGGGGGTTTTGGTCGAGTTCTTGAAAATGTAGCATGTTTAACGCTAAACGCGAGAGTGCACCGGCTTTGACATGGAGTGAAACCTCGTGTTTTTGCACTGAGCCCCAGATGGTTCCCAGCTACAGTATGTCGGTAGACATTTCAAATTAATTTCCAGGGTGATTACTTGGCCTCGCCTTTGGTGGATGGACTTCTCAGGTCACAGTCGCTGGGCTTTGGGGCTCATCCGTGAGCCTCTTAGCAAGACTTACCAGGACTTACAAGTGTATTGCCTAGGGGTGATATGCCATAAGGAAATGGTTGTTATTTTTTCTTGGGAAATGGTTGTTATATATTTCTTGGCTTGTAGCTTAGTGCCCTGAAACTACATGCGTGAAATAGTGACCCGATATACAGCAAGGCCAGGGACTCAAGAGACATGTGGGTGAAGCCTTCTTCTACCAAACTGAGCTCTGTCACTTTTCATGGGATTTGCATCCCCTGTAATGGTTTGATCTGCACCGTCTGTTGTCTGCTGTGTGTGTTTGCGTCGATGTGTGTGACTCTGTTTCGCTGGGCATTGGGTGCATGGTCAACACAAGATTGTGTCATTGTGACCTCCACGGCCTTTGACCTCTGAAGTGGTGGTGGGGCTCCACATTGGCCAGAGCTCTGTGACCTTTGAGAGAAAGGCTTTCATTAATTTGACAGGTCATAAATAACCTTTCATATAGCCTATTAGTGATCTTCACCCACTAATAATTTTGCTCATCTGCAAGAATTGTTGTGTTATTTCAGCGTGGACTCACTGTGTTTGGGACTGTGTGGGGCCCAGATGAGTGCGTGTGTGCGTGTCTATATGACTGCATGTCAGCATGCATGCTTGCACCGAGACCAGACGATGTGTGTCCTTGAAGGGGACAGCCGAGCATCGCAATTAAAGATGCTCCGCTGGCCACCCTTGGGAACCGGACACAATAGTCAGCAGCTGGGGGTGGCGGGCCAAGCGAAGGGGAAGTGTAACAGAGCTGACAATTTGGGGTAACGGAGATGTGACCCACTTTCACCTCCACCACAACATAAAGGACCCATCAGGGAGATGAGAGAGAGATAAAAGGACAAAAGACAGTGAGATGAAGGGAATTGAAGAGAGAGTTTAAAGAACAGCATAATACAGGGCTGGAACAATGCAACCATTTAGTTTTTCCACTTTTGTCATGAAATACACACTCTGTGTGTAGACTTTAAATGAGTAGTTTAGTTTTGTAGTGTGTGTGTGTGTGTGTGTGTGTACGTGCATGCAACGCATGTAAGACTGAAGCACTTATTCCTGTGCGTTTAGCGGAACAAAGCGCTCCCAGACAAGCGTGGCCCGTCCTCACGCCTGCTTTGGCTAACGCGCCGTGACAGCTCAAGATGTTGCCGGCATGGGTACAGTATTGTCTGTCCCTTATGCACTGAATCAACCTTCCTATCATGCTGTGCTCATGGCCCCACCAAGCAGATGACCCTTGAACACTCTCGCAACACACACACACATTGTTGTCTTTTTTCATGCACTTTGTATTGTGGTTGTCCATTTGTCTCGGTCCTGATCATCTTACTAATCTTAATGCATTCATTCACTTTATGATATCCCCTGTTTGTTCCGTCTCCAATTGTCTATCGATGCAAAGTGTGCGTTTGTGCGTTAGATACATAGGGTTTCTTTCTCTGATCAGTTTAGAGGTGGAGCAGGTGCTCTGTCAGATCCCCCATAAGCCTCCAGTGCACGGACGGGTTCAGCTATTGGCCTATCAGGGCCAGCGGCTCCCCAGGGAAGTGGAGTACCTGAGGGGAGGCTAGGCTGCGTGGAGTAACAAGATGAGCACAAATGAAATGGATTAGCTGCATTACACGAGAAGGAAGGGGCCCGAGTGAAAACCAGTTAGGATCATTAGATTGTGGTGGGTGAGAAAGGAGGATGGGAGGCTTGCCTTGTTTTATTTTCTCTCTATTTTTCTTTTTTCTCATACACACTTGCACGCACACACACACACACACACACACACACACACACACACACACACACACACACACACACACACACACACACACACACACACACACACACACACACACACACACACACACACACACACACACACACACACGCACGCACACACCAACACACACTTAACCAAGGTAGAAACCTCAATGCTTCTATCCCTGACTTCCTACACTGCAAATTCCTCAATTTTAAAGGGTCAATACTACACTTTTGATGTAAATGTAATTAAATTAATTATGTTCATCATAATCAGTAGAAAGAAACAATATTCATAATTCAAATTGACAAAGAAAATGATCTCTTCCGTCTATTTCTGTCTATCTCTGTGTTCCTACATTTTCCACAATGCAGTTCATGAGCAAGCCTGGTGTTATGTATGGCTTTTCTGAATTCAAGATCACTTTTTTTTTAAAACGCATTGATCAAGAACAGTGTCACGACCACCTAGGGTAGTGGCTAAAAAACAGGACCCAAGGGTTGTAGTTTTCACATTCACAGATGTTACTCCAGTGACATCATCACTGGAGTAAACATTTCAGTGCAACACAAAAGGTGGCTTGGTTTTGTATTATATTGGAACATTATGTCAGCCAAATATTTAGAGACGTTGAAAATGCTGATAGTGTCCCCTTAATGTACATAACTCTGAGGGTGTCATAATGTACCCAAATGTACTGGCCTGACTTAAACACTTAGGATTGTTCAGTGTAGTCAGTGTCTTCCTTAGAAGACAGGATGGAAAACAGGGCATAATAAGTATGTTGGGTAATGAGTATATTACCCAACTCTCCAGCTTTCCCTCTCGCATTGCTTTTTGCCTGGAGTTTGATTTATATTTTGCTGTACGATGGTGTCGTAACTCGTGTCAGCTATTTTGGGGGGGGCGTGTGACACCCTCGTACGACAGAGCATACATTGTTGGCATGAGCCAGTGGAGTTGTGATGGATGTGTCTCAGTGCCTGGAGGCTATAGCTCTGGGCGTTAAGTCACTGGGGTCAAGATGACACACTGACCAGCTGACCAGCCCTACAGACAGACTGGATTTTCACTGGTCAAGCCTGTCTCCTATTAACAAATGTGTGTGCGAGACATAATCACACACAATAGGATAGCGGTGCTAGAGGTTGGCCTACAGGCAGAAGAATATGGTGGCCCGTTGATGTCAATGCGTGACAGATTTACCGTAGCAAGTGTGTGTGTGTGTGTGTGTGTGTGTGTGTGTGTGTGTGTGTGTGTGTGTCTTTCCTCTGACTTAAAGGTGCTGTAAGTGATAGTTTTTGGTTACGTTTTTTTCTTTTTCTTTTTTAAAGCTCTTATATTCCAATAGAGCATATTCCAAGTACTCCAATAATGTTATTTAGCAAACAGAAAATACATTACACACACACACACACACACACTCTCACACACACACACACACACACACACACACACACACACACACACACACACACACACACACACACACACACACACACACACACACACACACACACACACAGAGAGCGTGTTTCGGGAATTGGGGGTTAGGGTCAGTCAACTGCAAAATGGGGGCAATGCTCTGTTGTCCTTCAAAGTAACCCTGCCTGCCTCTCTTTGTTTCTGTCTTTCTTGTTGACATTCTCGTTCACGTTTGGGTGCACGTGCCTGCCCGCCTTTCTCTGTTTCTGTCTGTCTCTTATGACTTAGCCTCGGTACCCAGGCGTTATGACCCAACACCACCTCATTCCAAAACTCTATTGTTGGCTTTCTTGCCCTCCATTGCCCACACTCAGCCACTCAGTCGGGTAATGGAGGTAAAGAGTAATCTAATGGCATGATTGGCATCTAATTTAAGGAGAGCTCTCTCAACCTGTTTAAGACTTAATAGACAATGCCGGCCTAGCGGCTGGATAATGGCTGGTCCTCCATCATGGGTGACCAGCACCTAATGAAGTCATCACTGACAAGTAGTGGGTCATAATTGAGTTGTATTTGGAGCGGTGTGTGTGTTTGTGCCTCTACATATGTAATTGTGTGTGTGTGTGTGTGTGTGTGTGTGTGTGTGTGTGTGTGTGTGTGTGTGTGTGTGTGTGTGTGTGTGTGTGTGTGTGTGTGTGTGTGTGTGTGTGTGTGTGTGTGTGTGTGTGTGTGTGCGCGTGCACAAGGAGGGGGGCATTTGCATCTTGATTCTGTGTGACAAATTGCTGTAACGGATAATCTAGTCAAATAGATGGACCGGGTCTGGGCTCAGGGCTCAGCTGGGCTTCATTTAGAGGACACGGAGGCCAGTGAACAACTGAGAGAGAGAGCAGAGAAAAAAAAGGGGGTGAATATGTTGAGTATCAGGTGCGACTGGCCAATACAGGCCCATCTGTGCTAAGCCTAACCGGCTTTGAATGAAAGGCTTGATTACCACATCAGGACATAACGGTCAGATAATCACTGGAATCAGTGTCACTCTATTGGCCAGATGTGTCAAAGAGCACGGAAACACAGGAAGATGAATGGACTGGAGGAGAGAATTGTAGGTTTTAACTGTTTCCCAAACAGTGGGTCCGGACTATGGGGCACAAATAAATTGACCCCTCAGGCGCAACCCATCGTCATCACTGACGGACGGATGCCTATGACATAAGAGAAAAAGTATTATTTAAAAAGATTTTCAAAAATGTAAAAAAAACTTCATGAATAAAAATCTATACATATCAAAAACTAGTGTGAATATGTAGTGTATTGTAGTGAAAATAGCAGATTTACAAGCTCTCAACGTGTGAGCTTGTAGATTGTCTATTAATAGTTTGGGTCCCTGGGACACATCAGATTTCTCTTTTGGATCTCGAGCTAATAGGTTTGGGAACCACTCATCTTTGTAATCATCTCTTATAGAAACAGTTAAGTTGACCTTCTTATGTTATTAACTTTCATTTTCTTTCTTACTTTATTTCACTCTCAAATTATTCTGCTCTAAATTAATTCCCTGAAGAAGACCTTTCCAGGTCAAAACGTTGGTATTCATTTAGTAAATGATCCTGCATCATGGCTATGAGTGTGCAGCCTTTTCCTCACTTTTAGACTTATTTACCAAGGTCAGCAGCACCTCATTAATACTGGTGTGTGAGCCCTTCTCCTGTTTGTTTGCCATTTCCCCATGCTTGCTGTTGTCATACAGAGCCCCCTAGTGGCTGCGTCTGTGTATTGCTTGTACCACATTGCAGCCGTCAGTGGACAAGATGAAGACAGCTCCCCGCAGCGATGACATATGTCACTCTTTAGCCAGTCTATATCCTCCCCTATCAGTGACACTTTAACCTCCATTCCACCTCTCTCTCTCCACCTCTAACCACTCTCTCATTTCCCCTTTAACCTGACTCGTGTTTCGCAGAGTGCTGCTGATATGTATGTGTGTGTACGTAGGGCTATTTTGCCCACACCGTGAAGAGAACCTCCTGGAGAAAAGTTCATAACTAAACAGACACTGCTGGGAAGGAATAAGAGCTGGGCCTCATTTTGTGTGTGCGTGTGTGTGTGTGTGTGTGTGTGTGTGTGCGCACGCGTGCGTATCTTTGCGTGATTATTGACCAAGAAGGTTAAGTCTCTCTCTCTCTCTGGACTTAATTCAATAAGACAGGTGCTCCTAATAGGTTAATAGGTCAAATGTGTTTACGCTACATGCTGCTGAATGTGCTCGAGTAATAGTATACGTGTACTGCACTTGTGTGCATGGTGTGTATGTGTTTGTGTCAGCACATGCTAACATGTAAGAGCATTTTTACGCTTCTGCCTGTTTTTAGTGTTATACAAGCAATGGGCATATGTTGATGTGGTTAAATAGTGTGTTAGTGCATATTTTTCTTTGTCCTTACAATCTTGCAGCGCCAACAGAATTCTGGATTGACGGTTTGAATCAGAGCAGTTTACATTTCTCCTACAACAACTTTTGCCTTCTTAGATTGTTGTTTACGAAAGCTTATTTATACTTTGGCCCTTTCATCACTCTAATGTAGGGCAACAAGTGCAACAACTGTTCATTTGTTAATATAGTAATCGATTCATTTGAATAAAATGTAAATAGCAGATCTACATGCTTTACATGCTACATACTGTTCTGTGTGCGACCAGAGTGGTTTATTGTTTCATTGAAATTGTTTCATTCGTTGAAAAAAACACAAAAAATGTGCTTCTTGATTATTTGATTAATCGAATAATAAGTCATCCACACTCCACAGAATCATCGCTGAGACAATAATCGATAGTTGCAGCCCTATATTAATGCCTAATTTATACTTGCGTGCCAGCAGATCTACAAGCTCACGATGTGTTGCAGCGCGACACGTTGTGACCTTGTAGATTGACTATCGTTAATGATGGTCATGGTTCATTTTCATTCATTTATTTAATGACCCTGATCAGACCCTGATTGCTGTCAAATCCTCTGGGGTCTCTGTCTGTCCTGCACGCTCTCCCCACCAGTCTAAGTAAGTAGCCTTGGGAACCAACCGTTCCCGAGCCATGTGGCCCATAGGTGAGGAGGAGCCTATCTACTGTCTCTGAAGCGTGAGGCAGCTGGATGTTTAAATACACCCCCTGGACATGTCACTAGTATGCATGAAGGCACTTACCCACAATCCAACCCTTGATACTGCTTGCCAAGCAGGGAGGCATTGGGTACCATTTTTACAGTCTTTTGTATGACTCGGCTCGGGATTGAACCCCGACCTCCCAACCCCAGGGCGGACTCTTTAACCACAAGGCCACTGAGCTGGTCCACACCAGTCTGCTATGTTTATAAAGTTTCATGCGAAATGTCCATTTGAACTATTATGTCAAGTCGAGACAAATGTGTTATTATTTCTACAGCACATTTCATACGACAAGCGTAGATTCAATGCGCTTCAAACTAAGAAAATAATAGAATATGCAAAGATCAAGTGTGTATATTAAAAACAGGCAATTACATTGTATAAGTGTGCATTCTGTGTGTGATTGCGGTTGGATCTCTGCATTGCAACTGGTACCTGAGGACTGCCCTTCTCTTCCTGAGCTTTACCTCCAACAAACCACAGATCCCTCCTCCTTGTACCCCAGCCCCAAGTCTCTGTGCGCCAGGCATATCCCCAGCTCCAGGTCCCTTTTGTGTCGAGATCAGCTGGAGCCTCCATTAAGCCTGAATAGGAGAGCCCAATCCTGTGAAAAGCTCATGTTTCCCCATAGAGACTCATTATAAAAGAGGAGAGAGAGAGCGGGAGGCGGGAGAGAGGGTGATTTTAAGAGGCTCTTTAATTCTTTCTGGTTAATGAGTTGTCCTCTCGCCATGGCAACCTCTCTTTGAGTGCTTCCACTCTATATGTGTGGACTGATGAGGGTAAAATGCTCAGGAAAAAAACACAGTAAACCTGGAGATAGGGACGTTGCTTGCTGCATTTAGCTACAGAAGTCATTATGGGTTGTAAAACCGCAGGAGGAGTGTGTCAAAAATAACTTAACTTTTGTTCTAATCTTGTTTATTAACAGCTGAAGGCAAAGGCACAACAGGACCCCAACAGTTGTGGGGTCAGAACAGGGTCATAACAGTTGTGGAATAAAACAATGCTTCTAAACAAAGATATCTGAACTCATTTTGTTTCTGTAGGTGGATATTTTGGCCACAAGGTGTCAGTATACGACAGACAAGTATCTGTAACAGACTCATTCAGTCAGTGACAGTATTTGCCATGTTGAAATGGTGATGAGCTGTGAATCATTATGGCTTTCAAAACCACAGCAGATAAAACTAAACTATTTATAATGTGACACACAAGGCAAATTAACATATTAATGGGATTGTGTTCATTATCTCTTGAAAGTTGGCATCGGATTAATTACCTAGCACTTGCAGGCTGAACTCAAATGTATCTCTACACACTCACACACCTCGCACCACCCACCCAAAACATAAATAAAAACATGAGTTGATTAATTTGGTGCCATGGGGTCTTTAATTTTGGGCTATTTGATCAGTGAAATACCCTCTTCTCCCCGGGGAACCATTAGGAACGAGCTCACTGCCTTTGAGCAAAGCCCAGTTCTCTCTATTAATCCATCCATCCTTCCATAATGGCTCACATGTGACAGAGGGCGAGGAATGAAGGGATGAACAGGGAGGGATGGAGGGTATTTTATTACAGAGTGAAGGAGGGTGGAGAAGAGGTAGGGAGGGGTTAAATGGATTTCGGGGTCCTGCTTCTTTCCCAGACGAAGGCTCAGGATAGGATTATCATCAGATGATGTGCACCCCGTGCGCACTCTAGTTCTTAGACGTATTCCCAAGTTAGTTTTAGACAGACAGATGATCCTACAATGCTTTTTGTGTGTGTGTGTGTGTGTGTGTGTGTGTGTGTGTGTGTGTGTGTGTGTGTGTGTGTGTGTGTGTGTGTGTGTGTGTGTGTGTGTGTGTGTGTGTGTGTGTGTGTGTGTGTGTGTGTGTGTGTGTGCGCGTGTGTGTGTGTGTGTGTCCACCAATACCGATCACTGTTCCCATGAGCAGTAAAGAGGCTCTGGACTGAGGCATATTTAAACCTCTCTGTCTTCTTTACCACTTGCATAATATTATAGTATTATTTATGGCAAGGTTGTGATGTAACCAAACACATACATAAGTTAGCAAAGCTTTGTGTTCAGGATTCAGAAACTCTTAACAAACTTACTGTCAGTGTCTCATTACAGCAAAATTCTGATTCAATATTAGAAAATCGTTGTAGACTGGAATAGACTGAAGGCACGGCAGGGTATGATGTTGGTTGTGCAAGCGCACATATTGGGTCAGATCAACCTGATTCCATCCTCATCAGGGGTCATATAACATACATATAACATAGGATAAGCCATGGATCAATGCTGGCCTGTATTTACATTATGAGGCACGGGCTAGCCTAAAGGCTGCTGTAATTGGTCACCCAGACGGAATTATGTCACTGTAACCTCGGTAAGAAATAGGACAGGTTCCTTTCACAATTTCTGTCCTGTTGTTGGATGATCGCTGCATATACATATGTATCTGCCAGGGTTATGCAATTTGTTGTGTTGGCACAATGTCATCACTTCACCTGAGAGTTGATGGCTGTAGTTTTAATGTAATGGGGATTTTCAGATCAATTTGACAGGCCGGATGAACCGTGCCAAAACCAATCATGCATGTTTATATTGATAATCAACAGTGGTCGCTGGCAGCCACCAGAACTCACTTCCCCCCCAAATATCACCACTAGTTGGCTGCAGCGACAATTGGGCGGTTGACTTCCTGAACCCCCACCCTCTGACGCAGTGCCGTTGCTGATGAGAAGTGAGTTGCTACAGTAATTAGGAAATGGGTCAAATGATAGTATTAATGTACACCCTTCCCTATAGCGGAGGGCGTTACAGTATCATCTTTCTCTCTCTCTCTCGCTCTCGCACACACACTCACACACACACACACACACACACACACACACACACACACACACACACACACACACTCCCGTTGTGATTGGCTTGGCTGTAACCCATTTCCCTTCGGTATATCCCCATATCCTCTTGATAAGCACACTCACACTGAACAGTAGCTCTTCTTCCTTTCCTCCATAGTGATAGGGCCTAGCCTCAGGTGGCTTGTCGCACTGTGCCCTTGGGCTAGCGGAGGCACTTAACCTAAATGAGCCCAGTCTGTGTCTATGCCTCTCAGTCTGATTCAGACAAGCCCCTCTGTGTTAGCAACATGAGCTATAGAGCCATGCAGACCACAGCAGTGAAACACTACACTCCATGTAAATTATATAGCATTTGTACAACAGCTGAGCTTAAGGAGCTTTTCCTCTTCCCTCTGTTGGCTTGGTGCCTTACGCACCTTGCTTCCTACTTGAACATAATGGCATTTTACTGGGGTGTAAAAAATGCATCGATTCAGATGTATCGGTCTTTCAGGGGCAATTCAGCTGCATCGTTTTGGAATGTAACATTGACTATAATCCATTATTTTTGGCCAAAATATAATTGAAATAAATATGCCACTTAAAATAAATATGCTGAGAACTTGAGGCTTGGTGTATTTTTCTTTATTGTCTGCATTCTAATACCAAGTAAATCTGTTCCACTTCCTTCAGTAAAATGTGTAAAGTCAATGTAGTTTAAAAAATAGTTCTGTATTGACGTGGATTAATCATACCAAAACAATCTAATTGAATTGTACTGTGGTGAAATTAGAGATTTCATGGTGCATGGAATCGCTTCCTATCCTAATGAAATTGAATTTAAGCTTATTCTACTCTATGTTACACTTAATGTACATCTGTCACTCTGCTCAAGGGAGTCGGTTTAATAAAATGCACAATGTTCAAAAAAGGTTGCTATCATGATTCATGAGTTATGCCAGTGCCTCTCACACCTATTGATTGTAAACATAGCCTGCTCCAACCTCATAATTTGAATTAAGTCAGCCGTGAGGTTTTATGTGTTAACCTGTAGTGTCACGCACGCACGCACGCACGCACGCACGCACGCACGCACGCACGCACGCACGCACGCACGCACGCACGCACACACACACACACACACACACACACACACACACACACACACACACACACACACACACACACACACACACACACACACACACACACACACACTTTATGCACTCACTTTGAAGTCCCTTAGGATGGCTACACATCATCGCTGTGTACCTGTGTCAGATTTATGGCAATGTATGGGTTTACTTAATTAATCAAATGCATTTAGGGGGCTGGTAGAACACACATGCACACACACTGGCTCAGACAGCCCTGGTGTTAAAATATAGGTCAGGAGAGCAGTATGGCGGAGAACATAATGTTGTGTGTCTGTGTGTGCCCATGCATGTATGTGCTTACGCATTTGGGTGTAATTGCATGAATGTGTACTATGGGCGAGTGCATGGATTTATTGGCTTATAACCTATATATGCAAGAGTCTATGTGTGTGTCTATTGAAGAGAAAGGCTAGAGACAAAGGGAAAGGGTGGTGGAAGAAGTCCAATATCTGCTGGCCTTTATAATCCAGAGTAACTGTATCGTAGTGTGTGACAATGTTGTTTAAGTGCAGTGGATCGCAGAGCCAGCCACATTCATACACGATTACATGGCTTATAGTGCATGCTTACCCATTGTACACCCATGCCCTATAATCATGGTTGAAGCCTCATGTAAGCCATCACAAGTCAAGGGACTAGTCCCTGAGACAAAAAACATTTTAGGTCTTGCAAGTTATTGATGTGGTCGATTCTAGGGGGATCCGTTGGGAAGTGAGGGAAGTCTTTAGTCGATATGACTGGAGACAGGGTGACCGGAGGGTAATGTCTCCTAATGCATTCTGGAGAGTTTCCAGAGTCTCTATAGAATCACCCGCTGGGATATTATTACATACATGATATTACAGTATATGATCTGATATCATTACTAGCGTATAGCTTGTTTGAACTTTTAACCTACATACCATGCGGTACAATATCTGTTTGAGTAGAGGTTACGATAGGGATAGTTTTGTTGAAAGGTTTTTGTATTTTAGTAACCTGATAGGCTAAATATTTTCCATATTATGGTTAGGGCTTTGGTCCTGAAAGAGTAGAAAGCAGGAGGAATTGCATGGACACCATCTAGTCAGTAGCCTATAAGCCTAAAGTGTATAATTGTCTTTATTCAGTATAGTGTACTGTTATTTCTAAGCCGGAGTGCTAGCTCTTAATATTTCCCATTTCTTCCTGTTTGGAAAAGGGCAAAAGGCCAATGGGATTAGATTTACAACGTTGTCGCTAGGGGGAAAGGGACGGTTAGCCACAAATCCTTCCTGACGGGGGACATAAAAAGTGCTCTGGGCCATGAACAAAAATGCCACCCTCTCCAAAAGGACCAAAAACATAGAAGCACAAAACGGCCTGCTCGTAAAATAACGACTTTTAAGCTCACTGCTCAACAGAGGCACACATTTAGATTTGACACGCCTTTTGCTCAACTGAAGCTAACATTAGGCCATAAAGGTTACTGCCTTGGTGTGTTTGTGTGTGTGTGAGGTGGGGGCTTATGAAAATGTTACACGCCTTCCTGTCACTTTTGTCTCCCTTTCCAGTCTCAAAAGGTCTCGGCTCTCGAGGCAGGCCAGCTAACTGCTTAATTTAGCTAATAATCGTAATATAATAGCTAATAATTCATTGGGACAGACCGTACGAGATGGCATAGGTAGCGGTTATCTAACTTTCTAACCTATTTGGATTTGGAGAAACATTGCGTATAGTCAAACAACTTGTTGTCTATATACTTACACTGTGTAGAGAATTGCCCACTAGTCTCTTGGTCTTGGTTGACGAGCTTGTGATCTATTCTTAAACCAGTGTCCGTTCTCCTTTCCCTCTCTCTGTCTTTCTCTGTGTGTGTCTATCTCTTTCTCTGTCTCTTTCTCTGTCTCTTTCTCATATCATAGTGCCTGGGTTGAATTTCAAAGGGGTCCATAGGGAGTACCCGGGGTTAGACGCCGATGAAGAGAAAATTAGGCATGACCGCTAAGCCTGCTGGGCCTTTGTGTGTATGTGTGTCCTCCTGTGTTTGCATTCATTGCTCTTTTTTTTACAGACTTGATACCTGCAGATTTACACCCACGCAAATTCAAGCATTTATCACTTCTCTTCTCCTCTTTTATTCTCCCCCTTTATCTTCCATTATCTCTCCTCTCTTCTTTCACCTTACACTTGTTTATCCTTGCCTTCGCCCTCTAGCTTTGTTTTGTCTGTCAATCTATCCATCCTTTTGTCCTCTGTTGGCTATATGCCGCCTCCATTCTGTTCTGCCACTCGTTTGTACTTTGTAGTTGTTCCACTTCTGCCACATCAAAAGTATCTTTGAACCTTTTACTTGTGCTGACTCTTTACCCATGTCTCTTTCTTCTCCTGTCTTCTATCGACGTTAGTATTGTGTTTTCTGAAGATTTCTCTCATGCACACGCCAACACGCAAAGTTTCTTTCATGCACACACACACACACACACACACACACACACACACACACACACACACACACACACACACACACACACACACACACACACACACACACACACACACATGCACGCATGCTATCTGCCTGTGTTAGAATAGCTGTTTGCGGTGATCATTGATCAAGATGAGACATTAATGATAGTGTTATTATGCACTCACGGAGTGGACAGAGTGAACCCAACACACACACACATGGAGGCTGAATATGTTAGCGTGGCCAGTGTGTGTTCTCAGGGCGTAGTTTGCAGGGTGTTGTCCTGTCCTTAAAACTTTTTCTCATGGATCACAATAGAGGAGTTGACTATAGAAGGAGGCCCCATAGCCTTTCACTGAGAAGAATACCGTCTCAATATGCACGCATGCACGCACGCGCATACACTCACACACACACACACACACACACACACACACACACACACACACACACACACACACACACACAATGCAGTGGTTTTCGCCATTACCTCAAATTTGCATGAAATGTGTACTATTTGTATCAACTCAAGTGATGGGTGAAGTATTTCCCCTATAAAGCGGACACACACAAAATGCTTGGCAATTTAATGGAACGCACAGTCTCCCCTAATTGTTGCTGCTTAAGAGGTGGGTGAAGCAGCTCAGACACACTGATGCAGTCTCCAGTGGAATGTCATGTTATTAGTGTAGATATTCACACAGACTCCCTCTGTGAAATCCTGAGTCTATCTCCAGCATTCCCTGCCTGTGTGGGTGTAAATGGTGCGTTTATGTAGGGCCTTTTCTCCAAAGCACTTTACATTATGCAGTACATTCACCCATTCACACACAAACCATGCAAGGCACCAACCTGCCCATCAGCAGCAGTTGGTTCAATTTCTAACTCATGGACACTTCAACCTTCTGCCGCCCTAACTCCGGAGTCACGCCGCCTCAGTGTGTCTTATGTTTGTGTTGCTTTACGTGTGTGTGCGTGTGCGTGTGCGTGTGCGTGTGCGTGTGTGGAAGAGTGTTGGCTGCATGTGCTGGAATCCCAGTGCCAACTGAAGCTGCTTGAATAGAGCAGGTCAGACGGAAAGGCCTTTAAAGGGGAGGGGGGGGGGGTTGTATGTGGGGTTTCCCAGTAACCTCTGTCTCAGTGACCCGCAGAGAACAGCAGCATACATCATATAGAGAGGTGGGGAGAGAAAATCCAAGAGAGTGGGGAGAGCAAGCGAGAGAGAGGGAAAGCGGGGGAGACGATGAAAGGAAGCGAGACAAGAACATGGCGGGACAGACAGACACACACAGTAAAATCCTTAGAGTTCATTTAATTCTGAAGCGTGTACAAATGAAATCAAATGGGTCCTTCCTAATGGTTCCATTTGTACACTCTGAGTTAAATTAACTCTAAGGATTTGACTGTGCAGAGACAGCAAGGAAGGCAGAGAAACAAGAAACAAGAGGGTTTATCTGTAAGAGACAAATTTATAGTGCCCGACCGATATATTATTTGACTTTTTTGATGATATCGGTATTCGCAGTTAGGCAGCCGATGTGTCCTGATTCCTGATTAGATTTAGTTTTTGCACTTAATGTTATACAGTGCAGATTTCCAAAAAACGAACTGCAGGCCGTTCATTTATTACTGCGTTACCCAGAATTCCATTCGTTTTCACCGGAAGACGGAAACGTTTCAAAAAGCGTTCTTTTAATTGTTTTATACGATCTGTGGATCGTTTCTCATAGCCAGTGGAGCTTTAGTTACTGTGAGCTGTGTTTTCTTTTTCTGTTTTTTTTCGTTCTTCAAATCATACAATCTCTTAAAATCAGCGTGAGTTTCTTTTTTGTTATTAGCGCGGTAGTTCCTGGCCAAACAGGAAACCGGTGCAGTAGTT
The DNA here is from genome assembly GCF_963454915.1 of Gymnoscopelus microlampas. Lineage (NCBI taxonomy): Eukaryota > Metazoa > Chordata > Actinopteri > Myctophiformes > Myctophidae > Gymnoscopelus > Gymnoscopelus microlampas. The sequence goes on from NC_139953.1 coordinate 20,328,565, forward strand.
CCTGGCCAAACAGGAAACCAGTGCATTTCCGCTTCCATTTTCCGGCCAGATGACGTCATTTTCGTGGGAAAGTCATGCTCGACAACGTTCAATATACAATATATAAATAAAAGGCTTTCGGGGGTGAAATTCATGGAGTGGGTGTTGTGAAACATTTGCCACTCACAAAAGATATACAATTTAACTTTAGTTTTATTGAAAAAGTTACCTAGCATTACTTTAATGACAAAGTAAAGTATCGGTCAAAATCAGTGATCTAGGAATCTCCAAAATCAGGCTCTACAAATAAACCCAAACCCTTTTGATTCTTGATTCTCTGCCTTCCTTGCTGAATATTTTTATACAAAAGATTGTACAAATGGGAGCCAAATGGACCGTGTCCATTTGGACCCGTAAGTGTCATTTTGGAACCATTTGGAAAAGTTTGGTTCCATTTATACACTCTTAGGAGTAAATTCAACACTAAAGAATAGTATTTTACTGTGTGCCTCTCTGTCTCTGTCCCTCCATGTCTTTTTCTCTGTCTTGATTCCATTCCATTGTCAAATCATTAAATTAACTCTAAAGAATCTACATATGGAAGGTGTGTGTGTGTGTGTGTGTGTGTGTGTGTGTGTGTGTGTGTGTGTGTGTGTGTGTGTGTGTGTGTGTGTGTGTGTGTGTGTGTGTGTGTGTGTGTGTGTGTGTGTGTGTGTGTGTGTGTGTGTGTGTGTGTGTGTGTGTGTGTGTGTGTGTGTGTGCGCGCGTGCATGTGAGAACTTTGGCCCATGTTAAAGCCATCAGTGGCAGAATTACACATGTTTATTCAGCCTGGCCTTGATGTCACCTTTAGAGTGACAGAGTGTGTGTGTGGGAGAGAGAGAAAGCTGTTTATTCGAGAGGTGTGTGAACTCCATATTGTGGATGACCCCCATTACCATAGAGCGTGGGCTGTCACTCTCTCTTCACATGTTTACCATTTTTCAACAGACCGTCTGAATCTCACTATATTCAATATTTGTATTAATAATATAACTATTGTTTTAAATTAGACTTGTTTTATTTTTTTCTGATGCAAACGCTAGGCTACCGTAGTTTATAAATCAAACTAGTGATTTCCTGCTGGTTTTACATTACATGCTGAATATTTGCTGATCGTACTGTAGGTATCAGATTGAAAAAGATGTACTGTATATCTCAGCCAGATTTTCCTAAAAACACACGATACTCAGCCAATTTTCCTAAAAACACACGATACTGTGAAATATGGTATTTGCTGACCTCGCTCTATTCTTCCCTTGCTCTCTGTTGCTGATAGATTATTCATGCGTTGGTCCATATCTCAGAGGAGAGAGCATGGATCAGATACCAGTCTGCCCTTCTAACCCTACACTTTCATTCACAGAGATGATGGGATAAAAAGATACAGGGGAAATGGGATGAGAGAGAGCGAGGCAAGCATGCTCCTACACAGCCTATAAATTATACATTTTCATTCATGGAAAAGGCAGAGATCGGGCAGGGAGCAAGAGAGAGACAGACAGACAGGGTTTCTGTTTATTTTTTTATGTCTACGCTTCTGTTCCTTTCTAAAATGATAATGGTTTTCCTGTATTTTTCCTGGTCACGTTTCGTGTCTGATCAAGTCTCAAACTTTGTGCATGATCAAGTCTCAAACTTTGTGCATGATCAAGTCTCAAACTAGAGAAGTTTGAAGTCAAACCATGCTGCGCTGAAACTGAAACACGTGTTTTTAGACCCAGGGATATTTAACTATGTTGTGCGTGTTTGTGTGTGTAAACGTGCAAAAGCATGGGATTTCAGACCTAGGCACGGCAAGCACTGATATTTAACTAATGTATAACTTGTTTTTACAGTGTTTTTTACAGGGCAGCGTGCACGAATGCAAAGATAACACTCACTGTGTGTGTGTGTGTGTGTGTGTGTGTGTGTGTGTGTGTGTGTGTGTGTGTGTGTGTGTGTGTGTGTGTGTGTGTGTGTGTGTGTGTGTGTGTGTGTGTGTGTGTGTGTGTGTGTGTGTGTGTGTGTGTGTGCGTGCGTGCGTGCGTGCGTGCGTGCGTGCGTGCGTGCGTGCGTGCGTTTAAAAGCAAGTTTTCTGCCGAAGCCGATGTGTGCAAGGTCAGCGCTACAATCAGAAAACACGAGAAAGAAGGATGGAACAGAGGAATCGATAGAGAGCTACATTACTTTAATAATAATGAAAGCTTTCATGTTAGAGAGAGGGAGAGAGATGGCAGGATGCGCCATAGAATGTCTTATGTATCATACATAGGACTACATTTATCCCAAGGGGCGGCAGTGGCTCAGGAGGTAGAGCGGCCGCTTGGGAACCAGAAGGTTGATCCCGGGCTCCCCCAGAGTTAGAGTCGAAGTGTCCTTGAGCAAGACTGAACCCCTAATTGCTCCCGATGAGCAGGTTGGTGCCTTGAATGGTTTCCTCCGCCGTCAGTGTGTGAATGTGTGAGTGAATGTAATGCACAATCACTGTAAAGCGCCTTGGATAAAGGCGCTATATAAATGCACCATTTATACCTGTTTTACTTCTATTCACCTCACTAATTCCCAGGCAGTCCAAGTCCTGAGGGCCAAGTAAGATATACCAAGGTATTACCAAGGCTTCTGGTACTGGTTGGTTGGAGGACCGGTTGTTATGGGCTCAGCTGTCTGTTCTGTGTAGACCAGTTAGACAAATAATAATAAGCTGGGAACTGGTAGGATTATGTGCAGGTCCAAATTAAATAATTCAAATGTGTGTGTGTGTTGGGGGTTGCATTGGTTTGCTGGTTGACTGATAGAACTGGGGCTGGAGAGGCGTGTGTGTCCACGCACGTGCATTCCCTTATGGGCGAGACATTAGACATTTCATTCGTTGAATGTAGGGTAGAGGTGAGCCTCATCAATTCCAATACGCATGTGTGTGTCTGTGCTGACGTGTTGAGCAGCCATCACTGCCAGGGGGAGATACATTCCATATGGGGTGTGAAAAGGGTTAGTTGGGAGTGGGGGGGGGGGGGGGGGCAGCACTCTCTCATCATTCTCTTAACGGTTTATTAGCTGTCTGCCATTAGTCACCTTGTTTAATTCAACAGCACTTGTTTAGCGCTCACATTACACCCACCCCTCCTTTAAATGACCTATATGCTCACCACCTCCTCACTGGTTTGTGTCATCATCGCAATTTATTGCGGAATAACAAGAATGTAAAGCTTACAACGCTATGTAAACCAAGACAAGTCAGGAATCAGACTAATCTCCAGCAAAAGTGCTTTTAGTTTGCTGCTACCCTAAACAGGGCGCGCTCGTAAAAGAGATCTTGTATCTCAATGGGATTTCACCTTTATAGAGGTCAAATAAATAAAAAATGTTTAGCCTCATGAACCTAATGATTTTATCTTGTTTGACAGCAGGATAGTCCAAGGGATTAGACCTGTGTTTTAAAATGGCAACGAAGATATCGCTTCATTGGCCACATAATTAAGAGACAGTGTTAGTATTATTGTAATTCCATATTGAGCCCTGACCGTTCTATAAATGAGCTTCATCTTCAGGCTTCACATTGTGAAGCGTGTCTGCTTCCTTCAGATGCTGTTTGGCATAGGAACAGATGAAAGATTGATACTGTCTGGTGGGGGGGGTGGGGGGGGGTGGAATCTCCACTCTTAATCGTGTCTGGGATTGGCGGGAGGATGTATGGATGGACGGACTAATGGACAGATAGCACTAATCCTAGAGTTGTCCTAGTTTTGGGGAGCCATCCTTAGTTTACTAGATAGAGATGTTGACCTCTGGGTCTGTCACTGTGTATATTGCTTGTTGTGCGTGCGTGCGTGCGTGTGTGTATTGTGTCGTCACTGTCCTGAGAACAATAGGCTCTCTAATGAGCGATTGGCCTTGTGTCTGCACAGATTATCTTAATACTTTACGCGTGCCAGACATGAAGATCCACGCCAAACATGCTCTGGGGCAATCAACTGGCATGGACACAACACACTCTCTTACACACACGTACAGGCACACGCACACGCACACACACTCTGTCCTAAGGGACAGATGGGAACAATTTAAGAAAATAAGAATTAATCAGAATGACTTAAAACGCATTGCATGCAGAGGAATTGATGATAGAGCATGAAAAGTGCATTATAAAACCTTATAAAAACACGTTATTAATCCAGTAGCGTGCAGTCGTGCACATGTTGACAAATGCACACACTTGTGCACCTACACAGCCCTCCAGATGTTTACAGACAGGTTCATAAAAAGCAGGGTCTGGTCGGGGCAGATATAAGGGAGGAGGGAAGAACCCTTTTTTTGGCCCACAAATTCAAGGATCATTTGCAATCCTATTGAAGCTCTGGTTGCAGCCCCCCTTCATTTGGGATGAAAAGAAATAGGGTAGCAGAAGGAGGGGCACTGGCCCTTGTGAATGTGCGCGAGACAGCGTGCATTCACTGTCTTGCATGCACGTGCATGTATGCCTACGTGTTTGCCTGAATGGGAGCCTGGCTGGGTGTGCGCGTAAATGTTGTGAGTGTGTGTGTGTGTGTGTGTGTGTGTGTACACTCACTGTGTGATAGATTGTGAGCAGATCGGACAAAGGGCGGATTGTGTGATCTATATATGCATGTGGCACAGATTCAGTGGCCATGTGCTGCCACAGCAGGCCGCGACAGAGAGAGAGAGTGCGTGTGTATGTGCTTGTGGTTACACTAGACTGAATAGAGAATAAATAATAGAGAAGTGGAAGTCAAATATTCCCAAATTCACATGCACATTGGCCAGTGCCACTACCTAGGACATAGGACACTACCTTGAAGTGTGATTTGTGACAGAGCTTGATTCACTTGCAATAAACCTCTATTCATACAGCACTTCTCAAAACAGTGTTACAATCCACAAACAATAAAACAATAAATAAGAGCAAGTGACGTTAAGTATGAACAAACGTTATGTTCTTTTGAAGCTAGAAAATGAGCGATTGCATTATTTGCTTGTCGTCTGTTTTGCACTGACTGCACTTTGCATGCAGGTGGAAACGCCGTAATCCTCTGGGAACAGCTTGTTAAAAAAACGCCAACATGTTGTTCAGAGAAATCGCACGTCTCCCTGAGAGAGGAACCTCCATGGTTTAACTAGATGCACTCATATTCCCCTGATGAGCTTTCTGTACTAGCAGAGAGACAACCATTTGAACACAGACACACACAGACACACAGAAAAAAAGGAGCGAGAGAGATGGAGCCTACACCAGTAAAACCATCAGTGTTAATGTATCCATTTTAACTTAATGAAATTGACCCTTACAGGTCCATTTGGTTTCATTGGTTTCATTCGTACACCCTAAGAGTTACTGTAAATTAACGCTCGGGATTTGACAGTGTAAGCAGAGGAGGGGGAAAGAGAGAGCGAGAGAGAACAAGAGAAAGGTTGAAGAGAGACGGATGGGATGAAATAAGTGCATCCTTCAAAGCAAAGTAACATGAGCGTGCGTGTTTCATCTAAGTACGTTTTAAAGCCCGGCTGGAGTCCTGGAGTGTAAAGAAAAAAGGGAGAGAGCAAGCGAGAGAGCGATTGATGATGGCAAATATAAGGGAGAGGCAAGCAGAACTCCTTGGTAACCAAAGCGCAGGGGAACAGAGGGGCCGCTCCTACACCCTTCCTGCTGCGTGAGTGTGTATGTGGGCGTGCTTGTGTGTGTGTGTGTGTGTGTGTGTCTCCGAGGACTGGACTGACTGCCTGAGGGAGGAGGGGGGTGGGTTGGTTGTGTTCATTTGTTTTCTGAGATAGGGGGAGAGGCTCATTGTGAGAATAGGACCCCGGCCGGCACACACACTCATTCACTCTCAGACACACTCAGAGCTTAGGCAGAATAGGCACCGTAGAGGGAGAATGTGAGCGCAAGAGGAGAGCTATCATCAGCACTCATTTGTGTGCCGTGTTCTCTCTCGCTCGTTCCCTCGCTTCGTCCGTGCTATCTGTGCCTCAAAGGGACTCTTTAAGAAGAATTATTTAAGGATAGAGAGAGACGCACCCAACCTGGAACGATGGTGTTTATCGGGACCTCGTTAAAATCTGTGATTAAATACTTCAAAAGGAAGGGTAAGAAACAATCACTTAATGTCAATACTTTTTTCTCTATGCATCATTTTAAACAACCAGCAGTTTGTTTCCTTAGAAATTAAAGTCATATTTAGATTAGGTTTGTATAATGTTTTGCTCCAATTTAATTTGTCTTTTTGGTCTGTCATTTCCTGGTAACTTTTTTTTTAATGCACTATTGACCTCAGTAATATGTTTGTTAATAACTGATAGTTTTCTTTCTTGAGTGTTCGGAGTTTTTTTCTGGAGGGACCCCCTGCCTTCAGTGAGATCAGAGACAGTTCTCTGTTGTTCCCTGTTACCTAGTAACCAAGACTTAAGGGGTTAGCTTAGCAATTAAGAGCGCTATACTAACATATAGCACTAAATTACCCAGTCAACTGTATGTTGTCTGTTGTGGTGTATTGTATTGAATTTGGACTGTGGACAAATGTAATGTTCGTCATGTTTCCAATGACCCAGTGAATTTGAGTTTGAGTTGACAGACAGAGGTATTGTATTGTGCCAGTATGTCAATAGCTTGTCAGTGTCTTTATTTTTGGCACGTGAGGAACCGTATAACCTTGTTAATGCTCACCAAGCTGCTTGTGCTTACTCTAATCTCAGGTGTATTTAGAGGCTAGCTGTCTGTGTGTGTGTGTGTGTGTGTGTGTGTGTGTGTGTGTGTGTGTGTGTGTGTGTGTGTGTGTGTGTGTGTGTGTGTGTGTGTGTGTGTGTGTGTGTGTGTGTGTGTGTGTGTGTGTGTGTGTGTGTGTGTTTGGCTGCAGTGCAGTCACGGTTGAGGTGGGACTGTTAATCATTAGCTCAGCGTTTTCACTCTCACTCCCACCACATCTTGCACATGCCTGCCCTGCACCATGCTAGCTGGTACCTGGGCTCTACTGTATAGTTCACTGGTATTGCTTTAGGAGGAGCTCTCCTGCACGCTGCTTGCACCCATAACTGTGTCACTCTTGCTGTACAAATTTATAGGTTGGGCAAGGGCTGCCTAATGCTTCATTAATTGACATGGTCAATCCATTTGGCCAAAGATATTCCAATAGTCTCATTATTTATCATATATCCTGTCAAATGGTGTGATTTTCAAAAAGGCTTGCTTGTACAAAATGGAATAAAAGCATATGGAGGGGGCAAACATGGGCTCCACTTTGAATAGTCCAGGAAAAGGCTATATATTTATAGACGGTATTTTTTTTACCAAAGCGCTTTACAATGTGCATTACATTCACGCATTCACACACCCATTGCAGAGGAAACCATGCAAGGCACCTACCTACTCATCAGGAGCAGAAAGGGGTTAAGTGTCTTGCTCAAGGACACTGTGACACTAACCGAGGGGAGCCAGGAATCAAACCAGGCAACTTTCCGTTTCCCAAGCCGCCACTCTCCCTCCCGAGCCCTCATAGTTTAAATTAGTGGTTAGAGGTGCAAATCAATATGTATTGGCTGATTGGTGACCGGACCCCGTTTAGGATTAAACCTAGATGGTGTCAATACAAAAACGGATCAATTATATTGATCTTAAATTAAAAGTATTCCCAGGCCTATATGTGATGCATCTGTGATATAATGCAATTCACACTCACACAATTCAATTCAAAGGGGCTTTATTGGCATAAGAAAACATACAATGCCAAAGCAAACGTGGAACAAAACCGTGAAAATAATGTATGTACAATTAAAAGGGAATACATAAATATGTAAACTGAGCTGTGTTAGATTAATTTAGGAATACTAACTTACAAAACCACAAAAAGTTTGTGTTTGCTCATTTTGCTGTCAGAAATAGTTATATATACCATATATACCATATTTATATATACATGCACACACTCACAGTGTGTGTGTGTGTGTGTGTGTGTGTGTGTGTGTGTGTGTGTGTGTGTGTGTGTGTGTGTGTGTGTGTGTGTGTGTGTGTGTGTGTGTGTGTGTGTGTGTGTGTGTGTGTGTGTGTGTGTGTGTGTGCTTGCTGATGTGCCTAGGAGAGCTGGGGTTGCCAGTGGACAGAGGGATTAATAGAATCCTGAGAGTCTTTCGCGCCATAGCCCACTGGGGACATTAATGTGTGGTGGAGGGGCTAGAGGGGGTCACTGTGACACTGAAAGGCCCTGATGTGGAGACTGATGCTGGGGGACAATATAGGCTTTGTGTCCATAGTCCCCATGTCCTTGGTCTGCCTACAGGCTTTGTCTGAGTCCTATTCAACCCCGTAGTCTGAGATAAGGGTGGGGGAGGGCTACCTGTGGTCTGTGTGTGCGAGAAAAAAGGAAGGGTTGCTTCAGAGAATATTTTATTACTTTTCTGAAATCAGTCGAATAAAGACTTGCTTGGGAAGGACGGATTAGACACATTCACATACTGGCACCAACAAGCCAAACAGCTAAACCAATTGAATGTTGTAATATCAAGACTTGACTCACATCCCAGTATCTGTACAGTATCTTATAACTATACTTAATCACACTGGCGTAACTAGGCTTAGTCTGTGACGCCCTGTGCACAAACTTATCAAGATACTGAAGGTCCAGTCATACAGGATGTCACTGTACAACTCATCTAGTACATTATATTTATTCATATCCCTCTGCCTACCTCTATCAGTCATGACTCATATCTTCCTGGCCATGTGTATGTGACCTCTGCAGATGTATATATATTCTCTCTGTGCTTAATACACTTCCTTACCTGCCATGTGATGTGACACTATCTTGATGTCATCTTGTTCTCAGAGCTCACGCTTGTGTGTTTGTGGGTGTGTGTGTGTGTGTATTGCTGGGTAAAACATTAACACAAATTGCCGTTATAGGCAGTGGGAAAGGCATTCCCACATTTCTCTCCTTACCGTCATTCGACCCATGACGGTAATGTAGTTCCCATGCTACATTATTATAATGGGTACAGAAGATGATCTCATGAGAAGTGTCTGCAAGCACACCAGACTAGGCATTTGTGGGGATGCTAAAAGAACTCCTATCGTAGTAGTTGGACACTCCATCTCCATGATGTTGTATTGTCACCTTTCTCTTAGTTAAACCAACATTGCTCTTAGGAAGCATTTTGTACATTTTGTTTCGGTTGCAGGCAGCCTCACTGTACATTCACTATCTCTCTCTTATCGACCCAGTAGATACAGACACCCTTGCTCTCTCACTATATCCGATGCTCTTTCGACCCAACATCAACCCCCCCCACACACACACACACACACACACACACACACTTTCTCTCTCTCCACAAGTAAACAAACGAGCTTTTTCAAGTGAAAATCTTACACACCAACATCGTTTTTTTATGAAGTATTTTGAAGGGTTTGCTCTTAGAACTACATCTGATTGATTGATTGATATCTTAATTGATCATGAAATAAAACATATGTCACATGTAAAACACATCTCTGACCCACCATATTCAAAAGGATAACGCAAAAAAAGCTTACAGCTTGTTTCCATTGCTGTCCTCAGTATGAGGTGTGTATGAGGTCATGTAGTGTGGTGCTGGTGAGTGCATGAATGAATATAGTTTGTGATGTGTTAATGTGTCCCTGGGCACATATGAAGAAGTCTCTTAGTGGATGCGTGGGTGGGGGGGGGGGGGTAGATAGGATACATCCAATACATATTTACAATATACCGCAATATCGATACAATAGTCCTTTAAAAAAAAAAGCATATCTTTTCAAAAAATACTATTTTTTTCTCTTACGTAAGCACCGTCATGATGCACTGTCATGATGGTGCCTGTAAAGTGACACTTTTCACTCACACTCAAGTGCTTGGATAACAATACAGGCATTCTGACAAGGACGGGTGCCTGCATGTCTGTTGGTCAACCTGATTTGCATTCCAAATTGGTGGGGTTACTAGGGGCTCTATCAGAATAGTACAGATAGCCTCGGGCAGTGCTGTAGTCAAGGTTTTTTCAGACTATTGTGGTTACAGAGGGTATACTATTTTTCGGTTTGAGTATACTGCGTATATAGTGTGTACTGGTAGAACACACCTCTGGCCTCGGGTAAGGTTAGGTAAGGTCGTTTGTATCCTGTGGATAAGCCTTCTAGTAGGATAACAGGTTGCAATAGGCCTGGTGTCCTTTTATTTGTGCATTGGCCACAAGCTGTGTTACTACTTTTCATTAGTTCAATATTTATAAAAACCCACAGACACAATTAACCACTTTCACTAAAAAAAGAATCCCCAAAAAGCAAAAGGAGCAGATCTACAAGCTCACAACATTGCGAACTTGTAGATAGGCTTTTCTTGGCTCTTGCTACTTTTGGATTACAAGGTTGTACAGTACAGCAAAGTAGGCCATTCATTTACAAAAAAAAAAGTTTAAATATGGAGATACAAGGTTTCTGCCCGACAGCAACTATATGCAACTGACTGTTTGATGTAGGAACAGAATTCAGAAGAAAGTGGTGTGATCAAAGAAGAGAAATCTATGTGGTAAACAGTAAGAAGAGCACCGGCCTGCTGTGCTCTCCTGGAGAGACCGTCCAGTACGCAAATGTCAACTTCAGATTTTAAGTAAAGGACAGTAAAGGTGATGTTAGATGTTTTACTGTACAGCTGCTGTTCTGTGACAGCAGCCTGGTCTGATCTTGTAGCCACTGCAAGTAGGCCTTATTTTATAACTAATGAGCCATTTCGGGGCTGACGACACAGATGATTTTTTACATTTATCAAAGCTCTTACAAACATTCTCACACTGTCCCTTGATGGCCCATTACACTTTGTGTGAATGACCCCCCAAAACACACACACACACACACACACACACACACACACACACACACACATATCCTGCTATGGCTCATTTGCACCTGTGAGGAAAGGCCCCCCACCCACAAAACACTCTCACACTCACTCTCACACACACACACACACACACACACACACACACACACACACACACACACACACACACACACACACACACACACACACACACACACACACACACACACACTCTCTCTCTTCATTAACCCGCCCCCTTCCGCCATGGTTGTTGGTTGCTCCAGAGATTTCTTCTTTTCACTGTAGTGGTCAGAGTCAGATGGAGAGTGGGACTGAGGTTGTTTAAAGTAAGGACACAGGACAGGGACACAGAGTAATACTACTATCTACTTGTATTTATGGAGATAATCCTTCATCCACGATCGCCTACTTTGGATTGGCTTCGCTCTCTGGGTAAGACAACTTTTTGGTGGGATAATTGTGGATCTGTGTAAATGCTTGATCAGGCTTGTAAATAATCGAGCATCAAGAATCAGTAAGGTTTATTTGTCACTACAAAGGGAAGTTTTGTCCGTTTTGTTTGATTGTCTGTTTGCGCAGTTATCCAAACAAGTTTGGTATGTTTACAAGGCCTGCACTTATACATTTTCAAATCATATTGTTGAGATCTTGGTATAAGTTTGACTTACTTGTTGAACAGATGTTGTTGTTTGGACAGTAGTTGCCCAAAACGACCAACAAATGGGTCACTGTGCCGCTTGTCAACGATGGCCAACAGATGAGTTATTTTGAAAACATTGATGTTTTCTTCTGTCTTACTTCAGTTTCCTACCTGTTTATTATTCTATAAAGACACATTCGCCAGTTTTTAAGTGAGAAGTAGCTTTTTGAGCTACTGAGCTGAGTTTTTCCCTCCACTATGCTGATGACCCCCCCCCCCCCCTCTCTCTCTTCTTCCCTTCTCTGAAACGGGTGGGCCACTGTGTGATGTCACGGTGAAGTGTCAGGTTGTTCGTGTTGAGACTGACACCTTGGTACAAAGCACTTCCCTCCCTCCCCCCTTTTCCTCAAACCATCACCTTTCTAATGTGTTTTAACACCTGTTTCTCGCACAGCCTAAAGTCATACTTTACTGCAGACCCATCATGATGTCCCTCTGTCTGTGTGTGTCTCTCTCTAGCGGTGTCTAACCTGGATGAGGAGAGCAAGTGGACTGTTCACTACACCGCACCTTGGCACCAGCAGGAGAACGTCTTCTTGCCAGGCAGCAGGCCGCCTTGCGTGGAAGACCTCCACCGTCAGGCCAAAGTCAACCTAAAGACCGCTCTGCGAGGTAAGACCCAGCCGTTACAGATTGACTGGATGCCGCTGCTGCCCAACAGGACTCGGACATGTCTAGTCTGACCACAGAGAAAGTGATAGGGGCTCTGTTGATGAATCAGTGTGATACGGACTATACCACTACGCGCTTATGGGGTCCAATCCTCAATGCTGTCCATCTTTACCAAAGTTCGGACCTCACATTGCTGTTTGGCTGATTCTAATGATTCTCATTTGAATGAGTGTCGATATCTTCTGATAACAGCAACAGTAATGTAGCAGTGGCCGCCACTAGCTGTAGTTTTCAGATTGTGTTGGCTCGCTGTCTAATGATAAATATTGTGATATCTTGGGGGGTGGCTGTGGCTCAGGAGGTAGAGTTGGGAATCGTAAGGTTCTCTCTCTCGATCCCTGACTCCCCCTGTGTTGGTGTCGAAGTGTCCTTGAACAAGACACTTTACTTCTAACTAAGCAAGTTAGTGCCTTCCATGGTTTCCTCTGCCGTCGGTGTGTGAATGTGTGTGTAATTGGGTGAATGTGATGCACATTGTAAAGCGCTTTGGATAAAGGTACTTTGTGGTCTTACAGTGTCAGTGTAAGACCACCATTTAATTTGTCAATAACACAAAATATTGGTGTAGCTCTCCCTTTCATGTATTAGTGCATAACCACTTAAACCCTATATGGTTGACGGGAGTCCCATAGGGCTCTATACTAGTATATTTTCTGTTTTCTGTTATTGTGGGGAAAGCTTTCGCAGAAAATAGCTGACCAACTTGCTCACAACGCGCTGCGGCGCGTTGTGAGCATGTTGGTTTCCCCACAATACCGATGCTGGGGTTTAAGTGGTTAAGTAAAGTACAAGATTTAATCTACTGACGATCATTCACACCAGAAATATACTTTGCAAAATAAGGCGAGAATACAAAAATCATGGCCAGAAACAATCTCCTTAGAAACAAAAACTATCCACCCACTGTGACAATGTATGCTAATCCATGTGAACATAATACATGGTATACAATACTGTATATGACCAAAAATCAGTGGACAGACAGCGCCCTTTGTTCCAGTGATGGGAAATCTACAATGTCATCCTAATCTAGACAATTGTATGCAGCCAATTATTGGGAACAGTTTGCAGAAGGCTGTTTCCTGTTTTAGAATGACAATCCCCCCCAGAATGACCCCCGCTCTTTCAGAAGGAGTGTCCTTCTGAAGCAGGAAACGGTCTACCACAAACTGTTGCCACAAAATTGGAAGCACACAATTGTCTTCTAAAATGTAATTATAGCTGTAGCATTAATATCTCCTTTCACTGGAAAAAAGGGCACTAATTAGAAATTCTAATTAGAAAGTGTCTACTGACGTTTGGTCTCTAATTCACACATTTTTCCATGTAATTTGTTGCCTCTCCATGCCAGCAATACGTTGCACTCGTATAAATCCAGGCATTGTAAAAACATTGAAAACGTGCAGGGTGTGTTAAGGTGCACAGCACTCCCATGTGAGACCAACCTCTTCCTGTTAGTCCAGTACGTTTAGAGAAGGAGGGGTGTCTGAAGTGTTGTCCCAACAAACAAATCGGTCGTGTCACAACACAGTGTCAGCCCTTTTACAAACTCACAGCGATCCCAGGATAAGAAGCCAGCATGCTAGAGAATCCTGGCACCTGTTTCACTGGGAATTTACACACATACACAGTATGACACGCACGCATACGCACAAGTGTGTGTAGGTCATGGTGAAAACCTGCTGTTTACATGCTCGGTGGCCATGGTGTGTCAGGACTCAGGAGATAATGAGAGAGGCAGATAAAGGTACATTGACAGAAAGATAAAAAGAGTAATAACAGGGAGATAAAAGAAAGAGAGTCAGAAAGACACAATGGAGGATGTAACCTAATGCTTTCAGAGACTGAGTCACCTCTCCTGAGATAACACAACCCCCCCCCCCCCCCCCCCACACACACACACACACACACACACACACACACACACACACACACACACACACACACACACACACACACACACTCACACTCACACTGTAGTTCTTTGTGTCCATGTCCAGTTCCTGTGTGTTGCTATACCTGACTCTGAAATATGACACACACAAGCGCATATACCATGCATTATGTCCTGCAATATTGATGTTCCCAGTTATGCACACACACACACACGCACACACGCACGAACACCACCTGGGAGGTGGGCTTTATTCAGCCCCCTCACATCCTCTATCATTACCCCCCCCCCCCCCACACACACACACACACACACACACAGAACCCCAGGGGTCCTTCTCAAAGCTGCCCGGCACAACAACAGGTGTTCAGTGAGAGTGCCTGAGCTGGCCTGTTGTGTGTCTGTCAACACCCTCCGTTTGATATGCAATTATGCAGACCTACATTTGATATGATTTTCTTAACTCAGGCCCTCTTGGTTCCTAACTATCAATAATTTAGCTGGGGACCCCCAAGAACCCCCTCAAGGACCCCTGGGGTTGTCACACCTTGTGTTTCCACAAGGTGTAGTTTGTGTTTGTAATTAACAGCAAACAGAAAGGACAGCACAGAGTGTAGTAAGTGGCTTTCATTCCCTTCTCCTTGCACATGGCGCCACCAGTCATTGCAGCCAATGGGGTGGACACGAGCATAATCAGAAGTTAGAGCAAGTGTGATATCTGTCCCGCAAACAACAATAATCAATAACCAATCAGAGAGTGATCCTCACGAACAAAGCCATATGTGCAGGCTGAGTTTCAGGGCAAGGGTAGTGGCATGGCATGTGCAGGTGACTCATGAATGTTCAGCTGGGTTGCGTAACGGCGATGCGGTCGATATGTCGATAACATTGTGGCAGAAGTACTTGCAGTTCAGTCAATGCATGTTGTGATTGAATAGTCATAGAAATGTACACAAACAGAACCACAACAGACCCATGTCAAATTTTACTTGTAAGTACTTACGTATAGTTTCAACTGCTTAGGTTCCAATTCCAAATAAATGGAAAACGCAAATGGGAATTTTACATACTATAGGCCTCATAGTTTGTTTTAAACTTTAAAACAAACTATGAGGCCTACAGTATGTCTCACATACATAGTTGTTATAACACAAAACACATATATCGATGCACCCAATTAATATTTAATCATTTACCACAAGAACGTCCTTTGTTCACAATGCTTGTCTTTTATCCATTCGATCAACTCCTGCCCAACCCTGCCCGGCAACAAGCACCAGTACCAATGAGCACTTGTGTATTCATTTGTTATATCAACCTCCAATGAGCAACACCAATCATCACTTTAGAATTAGAACTCATCATCATCAGCCTTGTTACAATTAGGGGTGTAACAGTTAATCGAACAATCAGTATAATATATAATACAAATAAAATGATCGATTTTCCAAAATAGTGAAATGAGCTGATCTACAAGCGCACAATGCATGGCATCGCGACGTGTTGGGATCTTGTAGATTGGCTATTTTCGCATTTTATGTTTTATGTTTGCTCAACACCGTTGTACAACAAAGTATACAATAGTTAATCAGACTAATTAATTTGGTTGATTATCACAAAATCTGTTATATATATATATATATATATATATTAAAAAATGTGATTCACGATTATTTGATTAATTAAAAAAGTATCACTAGGATCATCACTAAGAAGATAATTGATAGTTGCAGCCCTGGTTACAATGATCTCCTTTCCAAAGCCCTTCCACATCAGCAGCATGTTGCTATTACAGTATGTTACAGTATGTACCTATGCCAGCCCCATTAGGCCCCATTAGCTTACAGTATTATTCATGCACGGCCGTCACACTCTGGAGAGAATGGCTGTAATTAGCTACAAGGGAATACATAGATGACACATGAAAGGCACAGGGGCGTCTCAAAGGAGCACAACCATTAATAACACGTACACTAACTGATGCTGGTACGCCCCCGTTCTTCAGATGACACCGCAATGGAGGATTCATGCATCAGTGATGTTAGATCACAAAAATGATGTGTGAGGACTGAGGAGCTTTCATTTGTAGAGACAGAAAAAAAGGCTGCATATTAAAAGTATCATGAATACTGATATGCTGCGGACAGTAGGTACACAGGAGAGAGTGAACACTATGATATATGGCCTACACGCATACACACACACACACACACACACACACACACACACACACACACACACACACACACACACACACACACACACACACACACACACACACACACACAAGATATTTATAGATATGATAAATAATAATAATTTAGTCCTCAGTCCTTTTTGGGGGCATTTTGTCACTGTACATACATAGGCACATCATGGCATGCACTCAACCTGTAAGAGATATTGAAGTGTCTGCTTTTAAACATTGACATGTCCTTGCGCATATTAATGTATTTGCACAGAGTATTAACTTCAAATGAATCCAAATGTCTCTGCTGTGTGTTTGAAGCCATGGCAGTAGCAGTAGTTAACATGTAATTAGTCAGAAAGAGAGTAGACAAAGGATTCCCTGGTAGCTGTGGGCACACCGAGGGGGGGGGGGGGGGGGGGTGGAAAATGGCCAGTGAGAGAGGAGGGGGCCGTAGAACACAGGGAGAGAGGCTTTCACCATCTGTGTGTGACAGGCTGAATCTGATACCCCCCTCTTGTGTTCCACACATGCTCACATGCACCGGCACACACATGCACACGCATGTTCATGTATAGAGTCAATTATTGTTCTGTACAAGCACACACACACACACACACACACACACACACACACACACACACACACACACACACACACACACACACACACACACATACACATGCACACAAACGAACGCCCATCAAACCAGGAGATAATCATCAGAGGTGTGAGCCGAGCTTGGCAGGGTGTGACAAGGAGTGTTATCATATGACACACACACACACACACACACACACACACACACACACACACACACACACACACACACACACACACACACACACACACACACACACACACACACACACACACACAGTAAAATCCTCTTGTGTTAATCTAACTCCCGAGAGTGTACAAATGTAACCAAATCCGGGTCCATTTGTGAACACTCTCAGAGTTACAAATGGATAAAATGAACATTGAGGATTTTACTGTGTATTATACACACTGAGCTGTTCAGCAGTGTTGCACACATCATCTCCAATAGTTAATGTAGTGTTTATGTTACAGTATGTGTGAGTTGTGAATGAAGCAACAGTCATGGATGTTAGTGAAGCTATGAGTGGAGTGTGTTCACAGTCTATATCTGAACAGTGTCTACAGTAACACAGCCTGCTTCGCTATACATTCCACCTGACCAGGAAGATCAGTGCCTGATCACATTGTGTGCTAAATCAGACAAGCACTTGGAACTGTTGGAGTCGAGCCGAGGCATTACATGTTGTTTGACTCGGCTCCACAAATGAATATTGTGAAAATAGCAGATCTACAAGCTCACAACCCCCCGGAACGCGAGCTTGTAGATCGGCTATTTTAAAATTTCTTATATTATTGACAATTTGGCCAATGTTGGACCAGTTTTTATGTTATAGTTTGTTGGTTACTTTTGATGCGGTAATGGTAATTTTTCTTCTTTTTTAAGGTATTAAAAAAGCCTTAAAGGTCTTTAAATTGTCGGTCCACTGTCATCTGGGGACCCACCCAAAATCATGTGGGGACCCCCCTGGGGGTCCCGACCCGCAGGTTGAGAACCACTGTGCTAAATAGTAACAGAATCATCAAATAAATGTTTTACTGGTTCAGGGTCAGAATGTACGTAGGTGAAGACAACAATCACATCCCATTTCAGTCCTTGTATTTATTTTTAACCCATCCATTTCTTTCTTGTCTCTTTCTCTCTGCGTCTCTGTAGAATGTGACAAGTTAAGGAAGGATGGGTTCAGGAGCTCCCAGTATTACTCTCAGGGTCCCACCTTCGCTGACCCTGCAGATTCCACCAGCAGCCTGCATGACGAAGAGGATGATGACAACGACAAGAAGGTAGCGCGCACACACACACACACACACACACACACTAATACCATGAACCAAATTGGTCACACGGCACTCATTACCCTTTTCAAACAAACAACAATAACGACAGTGGACATTCCAAACCCATATTTACCAAATAAAATATGTCTTTGTTGATCAGCTGTTACCATAGCCAGCTAGCTATTAATGTAGTAGTTACAGCCAGGTGAGAAAACAATACTGTGTGGGATAAATTATTTCCCATCTCTTCCCAATCCTTTCCATTGTTTACATTACGCGGAACTGTTGAAGATAGCTAACCTATAGTAAACCGATGTTAATCAGCTTAATCCTTATGGTTATTAACCACCAGCCGACTGGATGTGTCCTAGAGTCTTGGCTTATGTCCAAGCAACATGAGCGCATTTGGATGGAATCATCTTTACACACTCAAGTCCAAGAATTAGCTCTAGCGTTAGAGCTTGCAGTAAACTGGTCATGAGGGGATACTCATGTTCCATGCTGACCACTGCTGACTCAGCATGGTGGTACATACAGTAAATGCCTGTGCTCTTCATGGTGGTATCAGTCTGCCCTCCAGTGGTCAGACTGGGAAATGCAGTGTTTGCTGTAGACCTTACGATTTCCACAATGGGAGCATAATACCAGTGTGCAGATTTTATTTTTCTTCAACTGTTCAATTTTTTGATCCAGCACCCTGCCCAGCCCAGCAGGATATGGGATGTGTGTGTCTTTTATCAGCTTTTTGATACCTTTTTCATGGGAATTATACTAAAACATCTTCAGCTATAGAGTGACTTGACCTGGTTGGCTGTCAAAACTGTACTTGTGACTATCAGCAGGCGTCGTATCGAATGGCGACCAGAAATGGCGGGAAAATGTCCCTGCCCCCCCCTTCACTTTCTCATTAATGTGTGTTCTGTTGTCATGTCATGGCTGGTCTGTCATCTAGATTATTTAAACAGGCAGATTTCCTTGGGGAATATATACTGAGACTGTGTTGGTATTCTTCTACACTTGGTGGAGCTGTTGGGGAGAGAGAGAGAGAGAGAGAGAGAGAGAGAGAGAGAGAGAGAGAGAGAGAGGGAGAGAGGGAGAGAGAGAGAGAGAGAGAGAGAGAGAGAGAGAGAGAGAGAGAGAGGGAGAGAGAGGGAGAGAAATACATTATTTATTTGGTCTCTTGTTTGGCAGAACATGACTGTGTAATGGATGGACTGTGAATTCACTTCTCTCCTACACTGTAATAGTTTGTCTTATATATGTGTGGTACACAAAGGAGATGCCCTTGTTTACAATGTAGGTCTTTCACAGACAGTTTAAGGGTCTCAGGTATGCCCTGACCAGCGACCCTCTCCATGCCTAACTTGACACCAAAAATAGTTTGCCATTCCGCTTTCTTTCTTTCTTTCTCCATCTCATCCTCCCAACTGCATATTGTTGTTCTGTGGTTAGTGAAGTGTAGCTGATAGCAGCCTCGAAAGGACATACTGTTTGCTGGGAAGATAAATGGCTGATTCAAGTTGATTTATTTATTGTCAAAAAGTTTTGTTTTTTTCTTTGCATATTTTTAATTATATTAATTTAATAGGCATCCTGGAGTGTAAACAGTGTAAGTCTAAGCCTAATTTAGACTTTGTTTAGACTGTCACTCGCCGAAAGTAAAGATAATAAAATGGTAGTTATTTACACCGAGCAACAATTGAGTGGCAAAGTATAAATGAGTCATTAGAATCCCATCCTTTTTAACCACAGATCTGACATTCATTCGATGTTTGTGCGCATGCTCTCTGTGCTGAATTGATTAATGTGCTTCTTCAAGACTGAAGACATTTGACATACTGTACGGGTTGACACTTTCAGTTTGTTAAAATCAGTTTAACACAGGCCAGGCAGCAGAGGCAAGTTACTGCTCACTTACTACTCTGTGGACAAACATACGTTAGGATTGAGAGACCTTAGTGTGTGAAGTTCACACAGTTTAATGCATGAGTGGTTCTCTCTCTCTCTCTGTTTTTCCCCCTCATCTCTCAACCTCAGTTTTTGTGTGTGTGTGTGTGTGTGTGTGTGTGTGTGTGTGTGTGTGTGTGTGTGTGTGTGTGCGCGGCGTGCCCACATGCAACCATTTGGGTGTGATTGACCATGAACATTACTGCACCCCCGGCTTCTAAAGGTCACAGCCTTTCGATACTTAATAAACCATGTGTGAGTCTCTGGATGCGTTCAACTGCTCTGAAGAAGATTAGTAGTAAACAGAGAGCAGCCACAGATGTGCAACGCTCACTCACACACAAACCTCTCCTCTCCTCAGAGGCTCAGGTGTGTAGCCTCAAGCCCAATCTCAAAGACAGACGATCAACAAGGTTAAATCAGGCTCTCTCATTTTAACCGCCTCTCCTCCCCATCTCTTTCTCTCCCCTCCAGTCCACGGCTTCGTCGGCGGAGGACAACAAGTCCCAGCTCTCCATGAGGCCCCAGACCCCAGGCTTTGGGGACGAGGACGGTGTGGACGTCGCTGACGGACAGGCGGTGTGGAACAAGGCCCCGCCCCTGCCCACCCCGGAGGAGAAGATGAGGCAGGTGGCCAAGGCTGTGCCCACAGATATTGTCCCTATCAACGTCACAGGTAGGATACTCCCAACCGCCATCCTCCAATCATCCGATTAGCTCTTTTTGGACATCTAGTTGTTGTTTTCTTTGTCCATCTCGTGACCAGACCCTGTCAGCGGTGCCGGTGATAGTATTATCATAAAAGATATTAGTTCCATGTCATGTTCTAGCGCCGCACCCCACCCACCTAGTCTCATTAGCGTGATCTTCCCTTTTGAGGCAAGTTTGGCCTCATTCAATCTAATTTTCTCACATACTAAATTATTAACCTTTCGCCGTCAATCACACACATCCGTTGATGTTTCTGTTAACCAACCAGCTGTGCTTTGAGTGGATACATTGTATCTGCCCATCCACAGTGAATAAAGCTGTATGTCTGCCTGCCTCTTCTCCTTTTTCTCCCCCTCCATCAAACTGACCTTCACTCTCCTCTCTGTATGTGTGTGTGTGTGTGTGTGTGTGTGTGTGTGTGTGTGTGTGTGTGTGTGTGTGTGTGTGTGTGTGTGTGTGTGTGTGTGTGTGTGTGTGTGTGTGTGTGTGTGTGTGTGTGTGTGTATAAATTGCCAGGCAGCATAGCCAAAGGTCAGGGATTCTCAGTGACCGCATGTCAAACTGCAGGGCGCTTGACAGATGAATATCACACACACACACACACACACACACACACACACACACACACACACACACACACACACACACACACACACACACACACACACACACACACACTACTCACACGTCACATTGGTCTCTGGGATCTGCCACCTATGACTCAGTTCGGAGCCCCACTGGCACATGCGCATTCAACTATGTGTACGTACAGTATTTCACACATACACACACATGCACATACAACACCTGCCAGTCTGACAGTCCCTGTTAAAAATGACGGTACATTAGCATTGGTAGTAGTACGCTCATTCACACATGCACTTGTATCAGACGGAGCAGATATAGACGTGTTATCCTGGGTGAGATTGAGGCGTCAGCTGCGGAATTCAAAACCACTCAATTTGGGTTGCGTCAATGTCAACACTCTTATCAATACGACCCGGCAGTCACTCCTCTGTGTGTGTGTGTGTGTGTGTGTGTGTGTGTGTGTGTGTGTGTGTGTGTGTGTGTGTGTGTGTGTGCACAATACGGAGCGGACTGATAATGCCTGTTAACTTTATCTCCTGTCACGTTTAATTAGTTAGACAGTCAGATAGAGAGAGCTTTCTCCATGGTTGAGTGGATGAGTGATGGAGACTGTACGTTGCCAGTAAGCAGCCTACTTTACAGAAAGAGCAGGTCCCAAAGCGAGAGAGGTAGAGAGTACACAGAGAGTGTGACCTACAAGATAGACTGTGTGTGTGTGTGTGTGTGTGTGTGTGTGTGTGTGTGTGTGTGTGTGTGTGTGTGTGTGTGTGTGTGTGTGTGTCTGTGAGCGAGTGTGTTTGCCTCAACCAGTACTTCTCCCACGGATGCATGTGTGTGTGTGAAGAATAAGCTTTGACTCATGTCTGGTTTCATCACCATCATTGCTTTCTGTGTACCATTATCATTCACATTTGCATGTTTTATTTGAATAAAACCACTGGTTTTATGGCATGTTTTATTTATTTTATTTTTTTAGCTTTTTGTTCTGTTTTTTTTCTTTGTGTGTTCCCCTCCACTAACCGGCTGCTGTATTTGCCCGTGTGTGTCTGCCTGCCATTGCTCTCGCCCTCCCGGCCACCAGGGGCAGTGTTTGACCGACAGGCCAGCATCCGGCGCTCCCTCATTAACACTGACACCGTGTCCCGCCGGCCCAAGAAGGTCAAACGCAGAAAGACTATATCAGGGCTGCCTGACAACTTCAACCAGGAGCTAGGTATGGATGACTGTGGGGCTCCATGCTGCCCTCTACTGTCCATAGACCTGTGTCAACACTCTGGACAAGCATCCTTCCTTTCTTCCATCGCATTCCCATATTTGACATGAGAATTGTGAGGAGTGAGAGACAATTGTGCCCAATACAGTGTCGTATTGGGTACATCAAATTGGGCTTGGAAAATGAAGCTGAAGGAAGGGAGGAGGGATGCGTGTAAAGCTGCAGTGTTGGAACATGGCCCTGTAGTTCTTTAGTCTTTCCCTGGTTCCATTCCACACAGTGAATTCCTCATCTGCTCTTATTCATCCTCTCCTCACTATGTCCATTTAGGTTCTTTAGCTGCAGCCTTTCAGGCGCCTTCCTTCTATATCATTAAGGAGTAGGACTCACTGAGAGTCTGCTTCCCATCTATCTTGCTCTTTCTGCTTTTAGAAACTTTTAGAAACCAAGTACCAACCATTCTTTTAGAAACTTCTGCAGCTGTAGCATTTTCTCTTCACATTTTGCAACCTGAAAAAGCAATATTGACGAAGGAAACCAAGTGCCAACCATTCTTAAATCAGAATGTCCCATAGACCTCTGCTCTCTGTTCATCGCTCTCATGCATCCACTCTTCTTTGTTGTTGTGTGTTCCTGTGAGTGTGTCTGTGTTTGTGTGTCTGTTATAATACTGGGACTATACACTGCAAAAGTGTGCAAATAATACATGATGTTTACACTCAAAGTTAAATCAACATTCAGGATCCTGTGTATTGACAATCTCGGCATGCCAAACCTTAAAGTTGTGCTTTTAAGTTGTGCTTTTATTATAGGTATAACGAATGGTTTGCTGTGTGTGTGTGTGTGTGTGTGTGTGTGTGTGTGTGTGTGTGTGTGTGTGTGTGTGTGTGTGTGTGTGTGTGTGTGTGTGTGTGTGTGTGTGTGTGTGTGTGTGTGTGTGTGTGTGTGTGTGTGTGTGTGTGTGTGTGTGTGTGTGTGTTGCTTGCTTGCTTGTATGTTTTTCATCAATGCGTAAGTGTGTGTGTGTTTGTGTTTTTGTGGTTTGTGTTTCTATTGACGAATCCCAAGTTATGAGGGCCTCCAAAAACACAAGACAGTCACAAGACATTGAAATGGGCCTCAGCTTCTCAACGGACAGATTCTCCCTCAGCTGCTCCTCCTCGGATGCACATGCTAGGGGTGTGAATGTTTCCCCTATCACACACTGGGGTTGTTATTGTCAGCTGTTGTTGTGATAACCCCCACGTCATGCTCCAGTTCCCCGTTTCACACACAAACGGCTCCAAAAGCCCAATGAAACCTTAACCCGTTCTGAACACGTGGGGTCTGAATAAGAAACAGAAGATGTTTCAGAGGACCCCTTTAAATGCTCTAACCCCCATATAATCTCAACTGGAGGGCGGTTAAGCCAGCACTCTGTGTCTAAAGTTGCATTGCATCCGACAGCTCCACAGGGCTGCTGTTTATTTACACCACTGTGAGCCGGGTGCAGACTGCGTAGGTTAAAGTGAATGTCATTTCTCACGCAGGATAATGATCAGTCAGTGCTGATAGGAAAGGAGCTTTTAAAGTCTGGTTAGTGACTGACTGATGGTAGACATGGCTTTGAATGCCGTGATTACTGGGCCGGGGTAATTGTCCCCCACTCTGTCTGTCTGTCTCTCTCTCTCTATATCCCTCCCTCTATCCCTCTCTCTATCCCTCCCTCTCCTTGCACCAAAGCTGCCTGTGAAGTAGACCTGCAGCTTAATCTCTGGCAGACGGCAGCAGCCGGGGCTGTCACTCTTGCTTGTAGCCGAGGAGGGAGAGTGTAAGGGAGGGAGGGAGAGCAAGAGAGAGAGAGAGAGAAGTGGGGGAGAAAATAGTGTGTTTTGGAGTATGAACGTCAACAGGAGAGCCACCACAGATGGGAGACACATCAGACATCCTGCGTTCCAACCCATTCCTCAATTTGTTTGTTTATGCGTCGGTATGCACTTAAGTTGTTTAGGGTGAGTGTGCACGCGTCTTTTCTGTGTGTGTGTATGACTGTGAACGTGCATGAGTATGTCCACATATTTGTGTTTGCCATTTGTATGTATCTGTGTTTGCGCTTGTGCATCTGTGTGTAGAGTGTCTGTGTCTACACATGTTCAACAGTGCATGTGCTTTTTGGCTGCCCGATGGCTTACCAAGCTGCCTGTCCCATACCCTGGGGGTTCATTCACTCTTCCATCAAACAGAGCCAGAGCCATAAAAGAGAGGATGCATAGAGAATCTCTCTCTTTTTCTCTTTCTCTCTCTCTATCTCTTCCAGGAAGACCAGAGGTTATTAATGCGTGAGACATAGTTATGACAAATCAAATTAATTAGCGTCCCAACAGCCACAGCTAATCTGATGGACAGTCTGCCAAAAGAGAACAGGATGCATCGTGATAGAGAAAATTAAGAGAGAAAGCTAGACGAAGAACAGGAGGTATTATGGTCACTCATTATGTCCTCTGCCTTTTTTTTGTTTTGCTTTCTTTGCAGCAAAAGGACGTGGTGGAGAACTCCGGCCACATTCCATGTTCATCCCAGGACAGTACTCCACCCTGGGTCGAGTTGGGAGCGTGAACTCAGCGCTGCGGCGTTCCGACACCCGTGATTCTGGCTGCCAGACTGAGGAGGTGAAGGTTGTTCCCCCTTCTATGAGGAGGATCCGGGCTCAGAGGGGACAGGGCATCGCTGCCCAGATGGCTGGGATTTCCACGTCAACGTCAACCGGGAGCATATCCGCCTCCAGTAGTGACTGCTCCGGCATTCTTGTCCTGCCGTCTCACTTGAACAGAGACGCCTCTCGTTTCCACAGCCTGCCCCGACAGGGTGCCAGGGTGTCCCTGAGCGCCGACCCTATCTACAGCAGCACCCCCATCAGGTCAGAAGATCAAACTACACCCCAGAGGCAGATCGGCAAGCTGCAGGTGGACGACACGGTGGTGCACCTGAGGAATGCCCCCAGGACCGCCACCCTGCCCAGGCCCAAGTCCCAGGAGGTGAGGGGCTCACAGGCAAGGGAGTGGGGAGGAGGCCCGGCCTGTGTGGTCTCTCCACATGCTGCCTACTCGACTTCCATCATCCCCAACGCTACCTTGTCCAGCTCAGCTGAAGTCATAGCCCTCCATACCCCCAGCCATTCCCCAGCCTCAGCCTACCCCATGGTGAGGCCCCTGAGCCTGGCTACCTCCACCAATACTGACCCCTTGACTTCCAGTTCCACTGCCTTCACCCACAACCCCTGTCCAGCCCTGGCCACCTCAACCCCGACACATGGTGGTCTGGTCGCCCCATCAGCGCCTAGTGAATCAGGCCGCTCAGACAGCAGTGTACACAGCCACAGCACACTAGCGGCCACTCCGCCACCATGTTTGCCAGAGGAACAGTGGATATATGACACGCCGGAGAATGTGGTGGCACCACGCCGCCCTCTGACCTCCAGCTGTTCCACCCCCATCAACCAGCTGTACAGTAGCCTGGAGATGTCCTCCAGGACCACCACAGACTCTAGCTCCCTCTACTCCCAGGACAATGATGGCTACTACACCTCTATGCACCTGGACTCCGGTCTGCGCGAGCGCAGCCACGGCAGCGGCCAGGGCCACGGGGCGGCAGCCGGACGAGCCACCCGGCACAGCATGTATGAGTGCCGGGAGATGGCCAACCAGGAAGATACTAGCAGCCTGTACAGCGACCGCTCTCTGTCCCGCAGCATCTCTCTCCGCAAGTCCAAGAAGCCCCCGCTGCCCCCAGCTCGCACCGACTCCCTCCGACGCAAACCCGGCGGGAAGAAGCCCCTTGGAGGCGTCAGTGCCATCAGCGGAGCTAACGATGTGAATGGGACAGTACTAAATGAGACTCTGATTGCTAGCTTGCAGCAGAGCCTCCAGATGGGGCTGAGGAGTGGTAACGGGAATGGCGCGTCCCCGTCATCACCCTCCCACAGCCCCTGCAGTGATTATGATGACCCCTGGGTGCTGCGTCCTCGCAGTCAGAGTAGCGTCAGTGCTGCTAGCTCAGCAGCATCGCTAATGGCCAATGCTAACGGCGGCGGTGTGGCTAATGTATACGCCCTGTGCCATGTGACTCCGGCACATAGCGACACCAGCAGTCTGCGCTCTGACTACGCAGAGTCCTGGGGCTACTACATAGACTATCCCCGTAACCATGGCGATCAGGGGACACAGGAGACCTCGGCTCATACCACAGCTAACATGTCCGCTGGTCCTCATCTAGCGGAACAGCAGAATGGAGGTGGGGTTCACAATCCCAACAACAACCAGGCCGCGGTCGCCCCAGGTCAGGATGGAGGGGTGACAGTGAAGGCCAAGACGGCCACCTCGTCTCCAGACAGAGTTCACCGACTCACCTCCCCCTCCAGTGGCTACTCCAGCCAGTCTAACACCCCCACTGCCGGGACCCCCGTGCCCTCCTTTGTGAGATCTATGTCTCCCTCGGGGGGGCGGCCCAAGCCAAAAGTGCCTGAGAGGAAGTCCTCGCTCCTCTCCTCCGTCTCCATCTCTTCTTCCTCCACCTCCCTCTCCTCCAACACCTCGGACTCGCTTAAGAGCTCCGGACCCCCACCCCCACCGCCTCTCCCCCCACTCCTGCCCCCCTCGTCCTCAGCTCCCCACCCACCACCTCCATCTTTCCCTCCCCCTCCACCTCCAACCTCCAGTCCAGGTTCTCTACCACCTCCACCCCCGCCGTTACCCACTACCCCACAGGGCACCACCCTGAGCCCTCCCTCTTGCTCAACCTCCCCAGAGTTCCCCCCTCCGCCTTCCCCTGACGCATTCATCCACCCTAGCCAGTCTTTCAATGGATCTCTCAGTCCTCCCCCTCCTCCTCCCCCTCCATTCCCATCCATGGGACCCCCTCCACCTCCCCCTCTCCCAGCCCTTGCTCCACCCTCTGTCGCCCTCTTTGCTCCAAAGGCAAGGAAGGGGGCTTCTATACCCAACAGCCCTACAAAGGACAACAAGCCCCTTATAACCCCATTCGCACTGCAGAGTGTTCAACTCCGCTCAGTGAAGCGACCAGAGAAGCAGCTCAATGGTGAGGTGGACTATACCATGGCTCTGGAAACAGAGGTGGACCTCATCCAGAATCTAAAGCCCCAGAGCCCACAGCTGTCTAAATCCCAGGAACATCCCACAATGCTTCCCTTGTCAAACTGCTCCTCCCTTGTGGAAAGCCCACGCAAGTCCTCCTCATCGCCTGTTTCAAACCTCGTAGAGAAGCTATCGCCAGACTGCAGGAGCGCAGACATGCCACCAGATGTCACGATCCTTAACGGTATCTCCGAGCATCACAGCCATAGCCTCTCAAACAGAAAAGAGGACGATAAGCAGGGGGAAGAGGGGACACCCGTGTCCAGTCCCCCAGAGACCCCCAAAAGCTCTCCTGTCAAACAGAAGCCCCCTGCAATCTCCAAGAAGCCCAAGCTTTTTAATATCGTTCCCCCATTTGGCCCACAACCAATAACCAGTGGCCAGCGGCTGTCCACTCAGTTTCAGGAGACAACCAACCATGTTTCAATGGAAGACCAAGTGGACGCTCCGCATAGAGGGAAACACGATGAAATGAAAGTCAAGGAAAGTGCAAGACCGGAACAGGAAGATGAGGCATCAGTGTGTCCTGAATCTCTGACAAACAGTTGTGAGGCATCCACTGAGACCCAAGAGGGGACCCAGCTCTCTGCCCCCACAGACAAGGACACCAGTCCTAGACACAGCCAAGGCTTCAATGGAGAAGCCCAGGAAGAAGGAAGCGATGAAGTGGCACCTGAAGAGGAAGAGGAGGATGAGGAAGACGACGGAGATGGAACAAGCAGTACCACGGGATCTGTCAGCTCCAAGGAGGACGAGAGTGGTGAGTCTCACTGAAATGTACTTAATCATTGGTCAGTAATGTTAAACTGCAGTACTAATCCATTTTCAAGAAAAATATCCATATGATAATGAACATATTTACAAACGACAAAATAAAAATGAAATGTATCCATTACAATAAATGTGGATGGTGCTAATAGTGATGGGTTGGTGCTGGGTGTTAGTTGGCAGCAGTCTCCACTCCAGATGGATGTGGACTCGGTCACAGCGCCTGCCACAGCAGAGGAACCAGAGGAAGACTTTATCTTAGTATCTGACCCTCCTCTTTTGGTCATTCTTTAATTCCCTCCCTAGGTGTGGACAAAAAAAGCTAGTTATTGAGGCCAGCACCCAGGCTGAGCCTCTGATAGCTTCCCGGTGTTACTATAAATGCAGATTGACTGTGAAGATAAAGAGGTTTAAAAACTGTGTGAAAATGGAGCAAAGGGAGGTTGAATTGTTGGAGGGGGAAAAAAAGCTTCTATAGGTTGTTTTTAATGTGAGCAAAACGTTATTCTTCAGAGGACTGCATTTTTATGGGATGAAATCACTTGGGCCATAAACTCAGGTTTTACTGCTAGTTTTCTTGGGCATTTGATCTAGCTTTAGGGCTTTGTTTGGTGAAGATAAAAGCTTGCCCTAATGTTGCCTAACAGGATCCTGTGGCTAAACATGGTATCGATTGTATACTTTCCCTATACAATCTACAATCTATTGAATGTCATCAAGATAGCCAGCTGTCCTGCCAGATCCTCATCGCCCTCTTCTACCTTCACTCTGAAAGAAGGCTTATCCACCAACTGCCGCAGCCTCTCTCCCTCTCTCCCTCCCTCTCTCCCTCTCCCTCTCTCTCTCTCTCTCTCTCTCTCTCTCTCTCTCTCTCTCTCTCTCTCTCTTTCTCTCTCTGCTATGGTTCTTTGTATACAGCAGGCTCCTACTGCTGCCATCCCCTCTCCCCTCCTCTGTTTTTTCCTGAGCTCATCTTTTTCTCTGCCCCCACATTCTGGTTTTCAAGTATTTACTCCCTCACTCTGATCCAGCATCTCTCCCTTTCCCTCTATCAAGCTCTCTGTGTCCTGTCCTGTGTTACTTTTCTCTCTGGCTCTGTCCTGCTTTCCTCCCTATTCTACCTCTCTCTCTCTCTCTCTCTCTCTCTCTCTCTCTCTCTCTCTCTCTCTCTTGCTAAGGTAAGGGAGGGGGCAAGTGTCCCGGTGGAGATGTGTTTAGGGGGAGGGGAGGGGCCCCATCGTATCAGAGGGGAGGGGGCATAGAGAGAGAGCGTAACGTGAGATTGCCTGCAGCGGTCCAGGCAGTGGAAGTGCAGACACACGCGAGCGAGGTGCAAGAGAAGAGAGAGGGAGAGAGCAGAATATAAAGTGCAGAAAGACCGGATAAAAGGAGAGGAGAATAATTCTGAAGCAACAAAAGAGAATGTAAGGAGACAGTCCTGCATCAACCTCCACACACCACCTCAGCATCCATTCACTAGCATCCAGGTTAATGCTCGCTACGGGACGAAGGATATCTGACCTGTGTGTGTGTGTGTGTAGGTTGTCACTCTGCTGCTAATCTGTCTGACCTTTGCTGGGGGTGGGAACACAACCTGTGTGCATGTTTACCTGCGTGTCAAAGTGCTGCATCATGTGTGTGGGTGTTTGTCATGTACATGAACACGTGTGTGTCTGTGTATGACTCTGTCCCTGCCTCGCTCTCTCTGTTCCAGGTGACGTGTTTGACTCCAGCACGGGTGACCCTTCGCCGGCCCCCACCGCAAACAGGGCCGGTCGGGGGGACATGGTGACACCGACGCGGCCCCGTACCACAGAGGACCTCTTCGCTGCCATCCACAGGTACGTTTTGCTTCGCCGTTCTCACGGCAAACTCAACCTGTCCTCATCTTTCATCCTCACCGGCGGTGGTGTTTCCCTTTTTTGAAGGTTGCCTGTTAAATCTTCCGATATTACGATCTCTCTTTCCCATTTCTCTGTCTCCCTGTGTTTATGTCTGTCCCTCTCTTTCTCCGTCACTCATTACCCACAACATGTGACCTTTAACCCTCAGATCCTTCCATCCTTGTTACCATTCAGCCCATGACTCCTCTCCTCTCCACTCCTCTCCCCCATCCCCCTCTCCTCCTCTCCTCTCCTGCCCTCCATCTCTCAGTCATAACTTCAGCCTGGGCTGTCCCATATTGATAAATAGTGTCTGTCTGTACCTGTTCCTCGTCTGTCAGTCACATATAGATGCATCATCGGTTATTCATTCTGAGGCTGTCCAGAGTCAACGGTCAAGCAGGTAGATGTGCTAACGTACAGTAGCATGTTCTGAGCAGGCTGACGCTTCATTCATTATTAAGCCGCCCGACAACACTCCCCCCCTTCCCCACCACCACCACCACTACCGGCCCCAATCTAGGTTAGAAGCCATGGGAGAGTGAGTCTGTCTCTCTCTATGTCACTATGTCTCTGTGCTCGACGGTCTCACATATGATGCACATACAGTGCGTGCCTCTGCTTCAAAGAGAACATGCATACATTTCTCATGTAAACCACTAGCTTGTGTGTGTGTGTGTGTGTGTGTGTGTGTGTGTGTGTGTGTGTGTGTGTGTGTGTGTGTGTGTGTGTGTGTGTGTGTGTGTGTGTGTGTGTGTGTGTGTGTGTGTGTGTGTGTGTGTGTCATGGTCATGTTCAGCCATTTCGTCTCTCTTGAACATCACAGGATTTCCTTTCATGAGATTGTATTTCTGCTGGCTTTGGGTTGAGGTTGTATTTATGGAGTGTGTGTGTGTGTGTGTGTGTGTGTGTGTGCAATGCATAATACACGAGTTGCATAAGTGCATGTGCGCACAAGTGTGCACACATGTGAGCATAGTACGATTTATTGTGCACTTTAATTAAATGTATGAGGCTTCTTCGTACATGCACGCATAAGCATTGCACCGGGTGTGTGTTTGTTTACTGTTTGACTGTGTGTGTGTGTGTGTGTGTGTGTGTGTGTGTGTGTGTGTGCGTGCGTGTGCATGTGTGTGTGCTTTACTGGCTCTGGTCATGAATGCTCCTCCTCACCCATATATATGCAGTATAACACAGCGTTAATGCTGGAGGGGCAGTTTAACTCAAACACACACAGCCAGTGGGGAATAAAACCAGGCTTTCGTGGCAGACAGTGCCCCAAAAAAGCCAACCAGTGCACTACAAGGAGCCCTTTTCTGCTATTTATGTAATAATGCATAGACGTGCACTGCTTTGTCAAGCACCATAGAGGGTTTGTTTACCCAGAGATGCAGAGGCCGTAGTAAAGTGTGTGGACAATGAGACTCGAACACCAGCTGCCGTCGCTGACCCAAGGTCAGCCAAACTAAATATATTTACGTTATTATCCTGCCTCGAGCTGCCCACCTCCTCTCCTCTCCTCTCTCTCCTCAATCCTCTCCACCTCTCACCCGCTCAATATCCTCCTTCCTCTCTGTGGTCATTCACACCACTTCCCCAGCGTCTCTCTCTCTCTCTCTCTCTCTCTCTCTCTCTCTCTCGCAAACACACACTGGGTTAGCAAGGGGACTGATGAAAAAAATCAAGTTTGCACAGCCTCTGCAGGAGGGTATCCTCACACCTGAAAATAACAAAGTCAAGAGAAAGGAATCAATATCATTCTCAAGAGTTCTGTTATATAGCTTTCTGGTGTGTTGTTTACCAGGCTACTATGGATTGATTTGTACATCTTTGTTTTTCCTGCTGGCCGATCTGTCCATCTGTGTGTTTTTGAACTTTGGGTCATTCTGATGCTTTGCTTACAGTAGCATTGTCTGGGTTCAGTGAAGTCGGGCGTGCGAGTGTGTGTGTGTTTGCATGCGACTTCTGCGTGTGTGTGAGCGAGCATGCGAGAGACGTTATGTAATGCCGATGCTTTAATGTGCAGAGGGAACTCCCAGGAGACCATGTTAAATGGAGGTTGAATTTAAGGCATGGGTGCACATTCCTGCAGCCATCCCAGACCTTCTCTACCTTCATGTTAAGACTGTAATCCCTGTGTATATTCTGTTGTAATGTCTACCTTACTGACCTCCCACTATGTAGATTCTCTATAATAATAGATCCCCTGTCCTTTGTGGAAGCATTTATTTAAACCTCTTAGTCTCTGGATCTGATCTGAGGATTAAAGGTTTGGTCTCCCTGCCTCCTGATCCTCTCCTTTTACTTTTACCACCAAATCCTTCTCCTTCATCACCTTTTTTTTCCAGGTCTTTCACTGTCTCCCTCTCTCCTCTTCTCCTTCTCCCCCCAACCCCTCCCTCCCCCTTGCACAGTGAGGGAACGCAGATCTTGGGTGCCCCATGTCTAGTGAGGTGCGGAGCGGCAAGTAGCCCCCTCCTGTAATTGGCTGGCCTTGTTCTCAAACCTCATGGCGACACTAGCATTGCATTAGCATCAATAATCCCGCACTACAACCCTGGATCAGAGATTAATTATGCCCCCCTCCCCTTCCTAAACCTAGCTGTAATCTCATATATGCTAGCTTCAGCTTTATTGCTATGCTATGTATTGTAACCACAGTGTGGACTTTGCAGTCAACTCTTTTGGTGCCCCCTACTGAGAGAAGGCTGCATTGTCCTCATGCGATTTAAAAACGGCTCTGGGCATGTTTCCCAGGTTGTTTGATTAATTCCATTGTGCCATCTCTAAGCATTCCTGCAGAGCTGCAGTATCTGCAATATCCTTAACAAAAGTTCTTGCATTTGAGTAGAAACTCCTCCCTTCCCCTTTTTGGGGGAATATGCCACTCATTCGCTCTTTACTGCTGTGCTTCTTTAACACTTATGCTGTGATGCACCATCGCTCTGGGCATTGTTGACATATAGTAAACTGGGACACTGGTCGCAGTTGTGTATACCAAGTGTTTTAACATTTTTTTGCTCTTAGTTGAAAGGACCAGAAAAAAAAGAGCTAATCTGAGCTATATTAACTCTTTAATTGCCAGAGTTAAAACATTGTCTATAGCTGCCCTTGTCAGCGATTTTGAGCATTTTTACTAACCTTTGAAAAATCATAGAATTATTATTCTTCACAACGATCCACCCAGCGATCGCCTCAAAAGATGTATCCGAGTCTCATTGAATCGAAAAATGTGAGCCGCCGCAATCATCCGTTCCATAGTTTTGGCCAGTTGAATCTAGCTTGTTTTCGCCCCCAAAAGCAACAGAAACAGAGACAAAGCCATTTTCCCAAATCGAATTACAAGGAAGTGAATGGGCTGTTTTTTTTGCGATCTCGTGATGTGCTGCTGCTTTGCTTCTCTGGGAGTCAAATGGTGACTCCCAGGTTAGCGAACAGCACCATCTTGTGGAAAACCACTGAAAACACACAGCTCGTCATGCTCGTCATTGGCAGTGTGGACCTGACGAGTGTATCAGTGGCAGTCACATGAGTTGACACATTCAGTGCCAGGTACTATGCATCCAAATCATCCTCAGAGTGCCAGCGTTTTTTACCGTGTTTTGACGATCTTTGGACAGCTGCAGAAGCCACAACGTGCACCCGGATGTAAACAAAAAGTGTCCGGGGGCTGGGGGAGGGTCCCGTTTATCCACTGGAACAACATTCTTTTTACCGCGATCGGCCATTTTGGAGCAAACGCCCATTGAAAATGGCTAGTTTTCAACAAAAAAAAAAGAATCAGAGCTTTTCTCCAAATCCTATCATTGGAGCGGACGGAAGTGACGTTTTTTGGGATGAAGTCACATCCGTTGATTCCTTCTAGCACAGTCGAGAGATTCCTAAGTTGAGTTAGAGCGCCCTCTTGTAGAATTAAAAATAGAATTGTAAAAGACGCAGATCTACGGATTTGACACAACGTAGATCTATGTCTCAATGTGTTAAGTGTGGTCAGTTAGTTTAAAGCCCAAATATAGCACCACAATTAAAGTTTGTAAATCCCTTCCCAAGAGAATGTCCTGCAAAAATGTAATATTGTTTGTTCTACTTATCTCCTACTTCGCTTCCCATAATATTTTACCCAGCTTACATTACATGATGTCTTACTCAGCCAAATGTCTGCAAACATTTCAATAACCTGGCTTTCCGCATCTTTGTTTAGGTCCAAGAGGAAGGTCCTGGGTCGCAAGGAGTCTGAGGAGGACAAGGCAAAGGGGGGGACCAATTCACAGTCTCCGCCCGTCACTCCCACAGCGACGTCCCCGGGTCCGGTGTCCTCACTGCCCCGCCAGTCTGGCTCCATCCAGCGCAACATCCGCAAGTCGGCCACCAGCAGTGACACCTTCAAGGCCCTGCTCCTGAAGAAGGGCAGCCGCTCCGAGACCAGCTTCAGAATGTCTGCCACCGAGATGCTGCGCTCAACTGCCCCACGTTTCCAGAGGACATGCTCGGAATCGGCATTAGACCCCACCGCCGCCTCACCGTCCTCGCCAATAGCCCTGCACAGCCCCTGCGCTTCCCCAGGCCGCAGTAAGAGGGTGCCAGATGAGTGGAACCGCAGTGACGGACTGGCCCTCTCCTCACCGACTTCGTTTTGTTTGCCTGTGAGCGGGATGAAGTACGGCCGCTCGCGCACTCCGCCCTCTGCAGCCAGCAGCAAGTATAACTCACGCTGCCGTCTCCTAAGCAGCCCCATGACTGTGATTTGTGAGCGTGAGGGAGAGCTGGCCGAGAGTGAATACGGAGACACCACAGACAAATTTTCCAGTCCCCTAGCCCGGACTCTTCCTTTGCTCCAGGACTCTAATGGCACTTTATCTGAAGAGAGCAGCAGTTAAAGAGCAGAGAACTCCTCGTGGATATTGGGGAGATGAACTTATTCATGGCTACCAGGGAGTTAGCAGGAAAAGGAGCCACTTGGAGGCCCTCTAGCAACAACTCTCTGGGCACCACCCCTTGGCCACTGGTCCAAGCAAAGGG
Organism: Gymnoscopelus microlampas; assembly: GCF_963454915.1. Taxonomy (NCBI): domain Eukaryota; kingdom Metazoa; phylum Chordata; class Actinopteri; order Myctophiformes; family Myctophidae; genus Gymnoscopelus; species Gymnoscopelus microlampas. The sequence goes on from NC_139953.1 coordinate 20,364,011, forward strand.
ACTCTTCATGCCCTGGTGTGGTCTGGTGTAGTCCGATCATGGACTAGGATGTACTTAGTCTGACACGGAGACCTGGTTCAGCTTTTCAAAAACTAATTTCATACAATTCACATTTTCTGCTTATGTTGATGACTCATGCTTTGTGTTACAAGAACAGTTTGAAGCCTTGAAGTTTAGTTTTTCATTTGTTTTGCTAATTTTTACTCTATCCTGTTAGAGCTGGTGCTGATTCTAAACGAATGCAGAAGACCGCGTTCCATTTGTAAAGGTTTCTCTGAAGGATATAAGTATAGTGGCAAGCTAATGTGAAATGAAGGAGTTGAAAAGTGAGGAGTTGTTTAGTTTAATATTGCTGCTGTGGTGCTAAGTAGCTGGAGCTGCCTGAACAGTGTGGAAGGTGTGCTAAGGGCCTTGCCTTTTAGATCTTCTCGGCTTTCTGCTTCTCACCTATTAGCTTTATAGGACATTTTACAACACCATAGCTTGTTGCCTTGAAAACACCCATACTCTGGAATGAATATCTGGAAAGTTATACTAAGGTACAACCGATAACGCCACGGTACAGCTCCATCTATCGTTCCTGCCATGTTTCTCCTTACTATTCTGAGGCAAGCCATTTAGTTTGCAGAGCTGGTATTTTCAGTGGTCAATGGCAAGTGCAGAGTGCTGCCCCCTAGTGAGGGCTGTAAAGTGCTGCCCCCTAGTGGTGGTCATGAATTGGGCAATGGTTCGGTGTACAAGTGAATTTGCAAGGTTCACAAAACCATTGTTTGATTTTGAGTTTGTAGAGTTTGCATTGTTCATATATGTTCCTTTATCTTTGTTTGTTGGTGACATTAAAAAACAACTATGTGTTTAAATATTGTTTTATTAAACCAGTGGCGTCATGACTCACATGTTTGGAAATGAAGTGTGAATCTAAAAATGTAAAACTATGAATTACATTAATGGGGAAAAAAACAAAAACATCTCTTTCCTGTTCCGCTTATGTTCATGTTGGTTACCAAAGAGCTCTAGAATTAAACGTAGCCTGCTGTTTATCCTAATGTGGACACAATCTTGTGTTTGTTTTTGACTGGAATGCATTTGGTCCTGATTTAAGAAATTTGATGAGACATACCTACAAGAACCTTCTAGGGCTTAATGATTTAGATCGCTAGGTTTCTCGATTTTCATTCTGCAGTTTTACAAGGTTCTGTATGTAAATACATAGAAAGGCGTTTTAAGTAACATTAGAGTTATTTTCAAATACTTTTTTTGGGTACATTTTTAGAGTCCTCTGTTTGTTGGAAAGGAATGATTTAATTTGTGTAGACTATTTATTTTTTAAAGAGAGGGACTGCATTGCGGCACCCTGGTCTCAGCCTACCAGCAGTCAGATAGTAAGCAATGGAAAGAAAGGGGATTGGGTTAGGAGGGATCTGGAAGTACAGGGGACAAACAGACAGCCTTGATCACAAGGACCATGTTTACAAAGCTTTATTCCACCAGGACAATTTTGTTCCTTTGCATACCTAAATAGTTTGCCTAAAACTAGGGGTGCAACGATTTTAATTTAAAAAAAATGCTTTTGCGTATACATTTTGAAATATGTTTTTATTTCCTTTAAAATATCAGATCTACAAGCAGATATTAAATACATTTAGATCGTCAAAGGTCATGTCTCAACTAGACAAAGGGTCTGACATGAAATTTGACCTGAAGGCCAAGATTCAATTTATCCCCTGAGCAAGCAGGCAGGCTCTATTAGCTCAATTGTAAAACATTTCAGCACTTGCGCAGGAATCTGGGTTAAAATCCGGGGTAGAAGAGGAAAGTTACATAGTGAGGCTTTAAGACCATGGATATGTTTGAACATTTAACTGCCTTTTTTTGTACTCATACCAATGAGTCACTGAAATCCCACACTGGTGCTTAAATGCTGAGTAAATGTGGTCTCTCGGTGTGGCAAACTGAGGTGACAGGCATGAGACTTCTTAACCTCCCTAACAGCCATAACAGCAAGCGGTTTAATCACCTGTGACCAAAGTGTGTCTCCCGGCTCGGGCCCGGACATGATCGAGCACTCGGTCTCATCTCATGACGGGACGTCTATGAAGACTCAATCTTCTTAAGCTGACAGGTGGAGAGGGCGGGGAGGGGGAGGGGGATGGAAGGATGACGCGATGAACTAGTGGTTGTGGAGGTAAAGCAAATTGCTAACCCTCTTGTGTATATCTGTGTAATAAAAAACATGGTGATATTTAAAGATGGTGTCAGATTTCTCTGTCTTTCTCTCTCTTTCCAGCCAACTCTATGTGATTCACAGCCATCTGCCAGCCCAGCACCCCAAATTACCACCTCCTTTGGGCCGTCGCCATGGAACCAATGCTCATCCGTCATCCAGATAACTCCATAGGGCATCACTCACCCATCCCAGCCCCTCCCTCCCCACATGGGGTCATCAGTTATGTCCCTCTCCTTCTGGACATCCTATTAGAACACACTGAATCACAGGCACAGCCAATAATAGTCCCTTCCACTGGCAACAAAAAAAGAGAGAGAAAACTTGCATCATCATATAACAGTCTGTGACCTACACTTGTGTTTCCTATCTCCGCCATGATGACGAGGCGTAAATGTGACCCTGCAACCTTCCTCTTTTCCCTGTAGAGATGTTATGTCAAACCTCTCAACGTCCTACGTTGGGCCGATAGGCCGCCTGTCCAGATTGCAACATTTCATCATGTCAGAGGTTCCCGAGGGGGGTACAGAGACCCTCCATCTCAAATTCATCAGTGCCCTAAGCCTATATAGCAATACTGCATATATTATACTATATTGTTGCTGTCGGGCAGAAACCTTGAATCTCCATATTTCAGCTTTTTATGATTTTTCCTAAATGAATGCCCTACTTCGTGCTCACAATGCATCACATTGTTGTAAATCTGCTATTTTTTTGCTTTTTGCTATTTTAGAGAAAACAAGTGAAAGTGGTAAGTCTGTGGGTTTTATAAATATTCAACAAATGAAAAGTATTAACTAGGGATGTCCGATATTATCGGCCTTCCGATATTTGCATAAAAATGTAATATGAAAATATCGGTATCGGTTTTTGAATTTAAAAAATATATATATTTTTGTAAAGTTACAGGAGTTCTTACTGTATGGTGTGTGTGATATGAAATGTGAGTTTACCATAATCACAGTAATCCTTAATCATATTCCATCATATTCAAGGGCTTTTGGAGAGAAATGAGACAGACTCCAGTCACTTTCAAATTAAAGCACTGCAGAGGGCAGGTGAGCGTGTCTGTGTCCAGCTGACGCTCGTTGACGCTCGTTAATGTTATAAGCATCGAGGCAATTATGCTTCTGCACTGTCAAATAGGCCAATATCTAATCTAAGATCAGTGGGACTCATTCAAATGACCACCAGTGAGTCCCGGGACTCACTTTATTGAAAACCAACATCACTGTATTATATAATATTTATTAGAATCTAATAAATCTAATATAATACAGTGATGTATTATATTATACATCACTGTATTATATTATTATACAGTGATAATTATTAGATGATAATATCTAATAATTAGATATTATATTGATATTATAGCTATTTTATTTTATTAGATATGTGATGTTGTTACCTGACAATTAGTTGACTTTTGGTGAAAAGGCCTGCATATATCGGTATCGGTTGATATCGATATCGGAAATTAGGAGTTGGACAATATCGGCATATCGGATATCGGTAAAAAAAAGTCAATATCGAACATCCCTAGTATTAACAAGAGCTTGTGTCTTAAATTATAACTATGGGATCCGTTGACCACAGAATCTTGATTCCATTTCCTGAAAAGTATTTTTTTTTTAACAGAGGTGATTATATACTGTAAATTATATAAAATCTATGCATCTATCCATCGACTTATTCAACACCATCTCTCCAGCTGCCCTTTGCTTTTCCTCAGACAGTTATCTGTCCATCTGGCTGACAGGCATCAATCACTAGAGCTCCTATCAACCATACTGACACCAACATGGCTCCTATCCCCTTCTACAGTATTCAGTGCTCTCTACTATGTCCTTAAAAGGTACCACCAAATTGTACATGACAGGCCATATTGACCCTTTATGGAATTATCAAAACCTAATTGTAATAGCAATCAATCAATGAGGACCCTTAAAGGTGCTGTTAAGTGATATTCTTTGGTTAAAACAAAAAAAAAGTAAAGCTATTCAACATTATTAGAATTATTGGCAGATACGGGTGACAGAAAAAAGTATTAATACAGCACTGTAAACATCTCAAATGCTGAACAACATTTCATGTTTGGAACTTTAATTTCAGTTTACCCACTCCTTGTCAATTTCCTGGATTGCAACACCTGCCAAAGGTTGTGCATTTGCTGAGGTCTAATATCCTGGATGGAAAAATATATGTTAAACCCAAGCCCAGGAGTAGGCCTATACAGAAATGTATTTTGGTATGGAACTCCATATGCTACCTGCAATATAGTGTCACCTCACTGAGCGCAATGAACACTATCATTTTGACTGTGTGTGTGTTTGTGTGTGAGCTCATTTGTCTATGCCGGGAAAAGAGAGAGATGTCATTGTTTGTTTCTGCTGAGTATCTGAACATGATAGTGGGAACAATTCTGCTACAAATAAAGATGATGACTCAGCATGAGTCAACCTGACTGAGAGAACAGGGATGGTAAGATTATAAAAGGAAAGTGTAGAAGATGGATTGAGACTGGCTGCCATAGTGCCATTATACTGTTGGCATAGTGGCACATATCTGTTTCCAAAGACACCAAAACAATTTCCATTCTTTCAGAACGAAAAATAAATCTATGTCATCAAAAAAGCTCAAATTAGAGAATTTTATACGTGGGTCAATACATTTGTTGCCTCGATCTCCAGGCTTTTATTGTTTAGTTTTGCTAATACATTTGTGTCCATATGGTTTAGTTAAATTTAAAAGTGATATCATTTGAAAATAAACAAGTAGGATATTTGGAGGAATGGCAAATATTTAAATTGGTGTAACCAGAATACTGTGTACCAAATATTTCAACTTGTTTAGAAAGGTGAAGTTCTCAATAAAACACTATCAACTAGCTGGGCATGATCTTAGAACTATTTAGTCATTGAAATAAATGGATCACCAAAGCTCTGAATATAATAATTCATTTGGGGATTAGGTCATATAACTGGTGTAACCGACCCACTGCTTGGGAAACAGTGGTATACAGTGTTTTAAATCTCTGTACGTTCGTTTATGTTTGTTTGTGTATGAGTGTGTTTGTGAAGGGCTACAGGTGTGCTTCGCTGATTGAATGAATGAGTGAGTGAGTGAGTGACTGGATTGCAGGATGTAACTAGAAAATGTGCTCCTCGGAGCACAAGTCTCCGCCAGCAAATATTGGAATTTATTCCAAGATTGGAACTTTGATGATAGGCGTTGCGCCTTTGCTTCTTCATCAGTTTGCAGACAATGATTAGCTTCTTCAGTTTGCATAATAAGAGTTAGTTGCACTGTGTCATCAACTGTGACTGGAAAGTACTGTTCTTGATTAATCCTGTCTAAGCTATTTATATTACGTATTGTGATGACACCAGTGTGTCTACATAATGTATTGCTCCGCCATTTCTCAGCCATTTCGTGATTATTCCTGTCTTACCTCACTTTGAAAGAGAACAAGACTCTTTCAAAGTGACACATGTATTTATAGGCCGCTATACGTCATGCGTCTCACTAGCCAATCAGAGCACACTCTTTCAACGTATTGTCACGTGTCACGTGAGGCTTGACCAATGTTAGCTTGGCCGAGGGGCAGTGGCGTACCCACCATAGAGGCAGGGCAGGCGGCCGCCTGCCCAACTAAAATCTAGCCTCCCCTAAAGTAAAAGACTGAAAAACAGGCAGTGAAAAAAATCCAAAGAGAATATTGGCCGTCGGACCTCCTCGTCCATTCACGCGGGCAGGCAGCGGAGCGACGTCGCCTATAGTGATGCAAATGTATGCCTTTATCTTCATGGGGTGCCAGGAGTGCCAGGTGTGGGGGTCTGGGCCATCACCTGTACTCAGCTGGCATAAAAGGGGCTCTGAGTCTGAGAGCAGCTTGAGCCATTAAACTATAACATGAAGAGACCACCGCTGAATAATTGATTGATTGGTTATACTTGCATATTGTTTTTATTCACGTTTTTCAGTTTTGTAGTCAGTGTAGTGTTGTTGTTAACTTGTTTCCCGGGCGACATTTTTCTGCGAGTACCCCCCCCCCCCCCCCCTCCAAGGGGGGGGGGGGGGGGTACAGAAAAAAATCTCGCCTGCCCTAAATGTAATTTCTGGGAACGCCACTGCCGAGGGGGGGGGGGGAGGACGGAAGGTGAAAACATAGTCTCCTGGCGGAGACAATTAGGTTGATTGAGAACATGCAGGTACAAAAATCCCCTCTGATCGTTTGTCTGTTTATTCTGTTGTGGCTGTCACAGTAACTATTTTGTTAAACACCTCAGTATTCAGTGATTATTATTATTCGGATTATGCCGTAAATGTACTTGTATTTCAGCTGTAAATGGGTAGAATTATAAGTTTGATTAGGCTACTTACACCTATATTAAAATAGACCTGAGTTGCAACTACTTGAACCGCTTTAATGGATCTACACCAAATCTCTTTGCCAAAAATAGCCGATCTACAAGCTCACAACCGTCGCAAATTCTGGTTGATTAAAACTGCTATAGTTTTGGTCATAAAACTAAGAGATTAGTTAGTGGATGTATTTGGAGATTCAGTCAACCTGTCAAGGTGAGAGGTGTTAAATTCAAACATCGTATTAGGAATGTCTGGTGGTGCAAGAGAAAAGCTGAGGTTCCACAGTCAAAAGATTGTGGGATTGAATCTTGGTCCCGGCGAAGATTTATTTTTGGTCTTTGGTCATATGTTTAACCGTGTGTGTGTGTACAGATTACAGTTAATATAGGAATACAAGACTTTATTTATATGATAGAAATGGAGCGGAGTTGTAAACACGAGCATACCGTTGCTCATTGAATCCATCAGCGGAAGAAAGAGCAACGTCATGTGCGTACATTTTACCACAGTGAAATTCAGTTCCACCAGAGGAGGGCGGTGTTGTTCAGACAACGTATTATTGAGAAAATAGCATGAACTACATGTCAATTAGCTACATTTTGACGAACTTCATCAAATAACATAAATGTAAAATAACTCCTGTTACAAAAGCATGAGAAACTATTAACATACACCTATTTACTGTACCGTACACTTGTAAGATAAAACATAATCATGTATACTTAACTTGGTTTCTTGTAAAGATTATGATTATTAATTTCACGTATGCTTATTTGTCTAATTGTCTGTTTTCACCTTGTCTTCAGTAATATCCTACCAACTACATCACATGGCCTGTTCCTTGGAGGAGTTGATGCAAAAAGTAATTCAGCGAATAGTTAAAGTCAAACCATATCATGTCAGGAAAAATTAAGTCATACAATACTGTAGTAAACAAAGAAATGTCATATAGTATTGTTGTTAATAAAGATCTCATACATTATGTCATAGGCTGATACTTTGTTCCTGTTATCCTAAATTGTGATCTGTTTTTGTAATTAATTAATTCATTGATCTTCATTGCTACATAAAATGGAAGTGGTTGGACTCAGTTTACTTAATTTATCCGAGTCACTAGCACAAAACAAATATTGCACTGGATGCGCAGGTGATTGTTTCACGCAATCAATTTCCAACCTGTTGTTTCGGGGTGCGCTAGTTTCAGCACACCCCAACCCCCTCTTGTGTGTTGGCTAGTGTGGCACGTCCTGGTGAGACCTGATAGAATGGGTTTCATTTAGCGCATACTGGTTGCACGCATACTGGTTCTTATCAGTGTGACGTCGTCTGTTAAGGGGTCTATGGGGCTCTGCCTGTTGCATCCCATGAGCGTACAGTGGTATTTTTCTCAAGCTTAAATCAGCTAATCAAAGAGGAACTGTGGTCATAATACAACACCGTTTGAGAAACTAGTTGGAAACTTTATAGTCACCAATTATTTTAATCTATCGATCCAAAGTGACAATAACAGCCAGTGTAGCTACTTGATGAAAAAAAATCTCCTGTTATCGGACGGTCTGAGGTTGGCAGGTATGGGGGGAATAGGGATGCATTTTTGCTGTTGACATACGCTTTGACTTTTATACTGCTTTGAGATTATGATGCATGTGAGCACCCTCACACAACATATAACATTGCACTGTCAACATTGCAAAATAAATATTATACTTTCATTGCAAAGAGTTTACAACAAAGCTTATAGTGTTTGTTATGAACTGTTCCACAGAAGTAACAGACTCTGACTGCATTTACAATGATCAAAAAACAGAGTCAACAGTAACAAAATAAACATTACAATATTAGGAATGTGAGAATCAAGGAATGATAGGTACAATTTCATCCATTAAAACGCTGAAATTGATTTGATGACTGAAGCAATGGAAGACCCATCTTTGCCATACTTGTCAGGGTAACTGGTGTGGTTGTCATGGTTACTAACTATGTGTCATGTGTTTCAGAATGATTGGAGGGCGGAGTATGTCATCAGTGGAGATCTGGCCCACCTGGATTGTCCTCTATAAAACAGGTGGCTGGACTTCATTCATTCCTGTTTGCTCTCTCACCATGAAGCACACTGGGAGCACTCCAGCCTTTTGGATTTTGGTTGTTAAAGGACAAGACCACTGTGGTAGAGGTTAGGGTTGTGTAGTTTACCTTCCCATGATGTAACTCCAAAGGTGAACAAGAAATCTAAAATAATTTCTCCATTGAATTGAAATTGATCATTCAAAATATGCTCCTCATTAACATTGTACGGTAAAACAGCTCTCAAAGTCACGCTTTTAGCACATAAATGAACACAAACAAAGCTGATTCAGTCAATATAGAACATCACCAAACCCAGTACTGTTTTTTTTTTTTAAATAAAAATGTCAACTAGGATGTTAGCATTTTTATTTAAAAAATAAACGGTACTGGGTTTGGTGATGTTCTAGATTGTCTGAATCAACTTTATTTGCGTTTGTTTGTGCTAAAAGAGTGACTTTGAGAGCTGTTTCAGCATACAATGTAATTCAATGAGGAGCATATTTTTAATTCTCAATGGAGCAATTATTTTAGATTTCTTGCCCACCTTTGGAGATGCATCATGGCAAGGCTTGAGCTAACTACACAACCCAAACGTCCACCAAGTGGTCTTGCCCTTTAAGCACTGTTAACCACCCCAGTATCCGTATTGTGGGTATAGCTTCAGCAGAACATAGCCGATCGACAAGCTCACTGCAACACGTGAGCTTGACAATCGGCTAATTTCAGTCAAAGCTTTCCTCAAAATAACACAAAACAGAAAATACACTAGTATTGAGCCCTGAGGCTCACCGGTTACCCATATGGGGTTAAGTTAGTTTTAATAAAATAATTTAAACGTTCTTTGTTTGTGTGAGTTTCCTCATTTTGTTAAGCCATTTGCAACACTCTTGGTTGGTTGTCGCAATAAATAAATTACACTTAAGTGGTTGGATTCAATTTATGTAATTTGTTATCCCTGAGTCACGAGAATACCTCAAAACGAAGTATGGAGCTCGGCCTATAATTGATCATTGATTTGATTGATATGCTGCATGCCATGAGTGTAAAGAGGTATTTTCTTAAAATTAATTCAGCCAATCAAAGAGGATCTGTGGTCATAATACAGCACTGTTTGAGGAACTATAGTTGAACACTTTACGGACATATTTTTTAATGTCCAGTCCAAAGTGAGAACACTGTAGCCTACTTGATTTAACACCAAAACTGCACCAAACTTAACACCAAATCTGAAACTAAGGAATTTATAAATGACAAAAAGGGTTTGATTTTTTATGACATTACAAAACATCTCTCTGTTTCCTTTCAATGAAAGTGTAAATCTGGGTTCAGACTCAGCCAGAGTAAACATTTTCCATCAGATGGTTTCAAACAACCTAAATCTCAGTCGTGTCATAATGAACCCTTTCTCTGATCATCAGAGGGTGTATCTAGTAGATTCAGTCATTCTATCAGGGGTAGAGGTGTTTGCAGTGGATTTTCATCTTTTGACCTGTCACCTCTCCCTGAAAGTTTAAATACAACCTCAAAATCCTAATAAATGTGAAAGGCCTGGTGGTGCAAGAGAAAAGCATAGGCTTCACAAGCGGATAGTTGCGGGTTTGAATCTTGGTCAGGGAAGATCTCAATTTTCTGTCTTGTTAAGGCGAGAAGCATGGATGAAGCCCGCCGCCCTCCTCACGCCCTCTTTTAGCTCCGGTAGCAGAGGGAGGAGCATGGAGGGAGCCCACCTCCAGGGGGAGGAGCTTAAGAATCCGGCAGGAGAGGGAGGAGCATGGAGGGAGCCCACCCCCAGGGGGAGGAGCTTAAGAAATTTACATATTATGCAAAGGTTGTTTTTTTTGTTTTATAGACCCTATTTTTTCACATTAATTTGACGTACTTTTTTTTTATCTTTTAGTGTTTTTTGTATTGTTTAGTGTTTTTTTTTTCATCACCACTTTGTATTGACCACAGTTTCATCTTAGTTGTTTTACCCTTTCAGTTTGTATTTAGTGGTCGTTTGAATTGTTTTGAGTGAGCTTTGAACCTCGAACCTTTGGTTTGTAAACCTTTGATTTACCTTTTAAGCCACGCTGGCATGGAAGCTACAATTGGGAACGTCATCCTTAACCCGCCTTTTAGAATTTAGATGGACAGTGAAAATGTTCTTCAGGAGCCTTGAACCCCAAAACTTCTGCTTTCAGAACCTGTACTTACCTCTTGAGCCACACAGGTATAGAGAATATAAATGAGAACGTAATACTTAAACCACCTTCTAGAAGTTAGATGGACAGTGAAAATGTGCTCCAGGAGTTTCGAACCTTAAACCTTCGGTTTATAAACCCCAGAGTTTTCTCTTGAGCCATGGTGGCATGAACCATGCAACTGAGAACATACTACTTAACCCACCTTTAAGGATTTAGACGGACAATGAAAATGTTCTTCAGGAGCCTTGAACCCTAAACCTTCCACCTTCAGACCCTCCATTTATCTCTTGAGCCACACAGGTATGGACAATTGCAATTAGAACGTAATACTTAACCCTCAACTTTTAGAATTTGGATGGACAGTGAAAATGTTCTTTAGGAGCTTTGAACCTTAAACTCTTTGGTTCATAAACAGTGACAGATCTCTTGAGCCACAGAGACTTGAAACATTCAGATGAGAAGGAAATACTTATCCTTTTAGTATTTAGATGCACAGTGTATTTCTACATTAACTACCACTTAAACAATCTATTCTTAGTAAAGTTGCAACTTTCCCGCTTGCCTTGTTACCATCTACACCAAATCTGTTCACAGAAAAATGTCAATCTACAAGCTTACAACACGTCGACACGTTGTAAATCTGTTATTTTTTACGAATGTTCGCCCCCAGAATAGGGATGCTGGGCCTTACTTCTCCCACCACTGCTGAAGAGCATACAAGACAGTAGACAACTAAGAAACCCCAGTGGTGCAGTTAGAGCATACATGGGCAACTGGCGGCCCCCACCCTCACTTAATGCGGCCCGCAGGTTAATATCAGAATACTGATGTGAACATTGTATTAACATTTTCTCATGCTTTTAACCACTTGACCCCAAGATCCCATATTGTGGGGGTAACATTTACCAAAAATAGCTGATCTACAAGCTCACAAGGCATTGCATTGCGACCAGTGGCGTGCACAGACATTTTGAGGGGCAGGTGCTCAAGTGAAAAAAAGGGCACCTTCTGTGGCGCGTGGAACCGCCAGCTGCCTTAGTAGTGTGAGATTTATTAAAGGCACATCTTGTAGGTGGTAATTGCATATATATTTATTTCAATAGCCATATGCTGTCTGATGCAGATGTTTATAATATTCAACAGGTTGGTTTCTGGTAAATTATTTTAACAATTTAAATAAGCAACAACAGAACAAACAAAGATTGCGGTGCCACATTGTGCATGCTTTAGTGTCTATAAAATAAATAACTGACTAAATAATGACTTGAGTGAGCGTTGATTGATTGACTGAATACTTTATTAACAAGTGACTTTTAAGACCTTTTTAATACCTCAGAAATAAATAAAATGAAATGAAAAAATAGCATTACCGCATCAAAAGTAATCGACCTGAAAAGGTTGAGAACCACTGGGCTAACTCACCAGAGATCACACAGGGATCTTACATAACAAAAGCTTGTGGCATCAACAGAAAATTCCTTAATCAGTCTATTTAACTTAGCTATAAAATAAAATAAAGCTAATAAACTAGAGTGAATAATACTTTGGATGAATGTGAATATTTGTTGTGAGACTTGTGCCAACAAATCATCTCTGTTCTTCATTGAGTCTAGAATGTTTTGGCAATCTGTAGCAGCAGTGCCCTCTAGCCAGAGCAGTAAAATTTTGAGGCATTTTTACTTTACTTGAGTATTTCCCATTTTCAATACACTTACTTCTACTGTCTCCACTACATCTCAGATGCAAATATTCTACTTTTACTCCACTACAATTATTTGAAAACTTTAGTTACTAGTTACTTTGTAGATTTAGTAAATTATTATTACAAAACATACATTTCATCACTTCAGCCCTATATACATTTCAGCCATTTGAAAATAGCAGATCTGCAAGCTCATAATGACGTATTGTGAGCTTGTAGATCTGCTATTTTCAAAAGATTTTTTATACATTTCAAAACTTGTGAAATGGGATATTCTGCATAATGAGCACTTTTACTTAAGTTATTTTAAGTACATTTTGATACCAATACTTTTGTAGTTTTACTCAAGTAAATACTTTTTTGAGTATTTCTACATTGGAGTATTGATACTTTTACTTTTACTAGAAATGTGAGTACTTTTTCCACCACTGGAAAACGCTAATTAAGGCACAGCTGCGCTGAATGAGACTTTCTGCACAATGAGACTAAATGGATGCAAGAAATTGAAAAGAAGAGTGAAGTTATAGTTTGGCATCTGATTTAGGGGATTAAACAATACACTCGTTGTATTTGTTACCTGGTGGCTGTCAATCAGTGCAAAAAATGAATGAAAGAGAAGTGAAAACCCGCGCAGAGGACGAACGTGTCGTGTGTGTTGCTTGGCTTCACTCTGACTATTAGCCCCTTTCGGGACCCTGTTTACCTTTTTTGTATTTGGGAAGGCGGTATCCAGGGTCCCTTGTCGGTTAAAGCACCCTCTCTTAAAGTCACGGGTACCACTGTCTCGTCTCGGGCTAATAGCTCGTCGCTTAGAAGTTGCAGAGATTTCTCAAAGGCACCAAAAATAGCAATACTAACGCGCCGTAAATCTGCATTAATGCGCTCGGATCGGCGATGCCGTTTAACATTTTTAATAATTTAGTAAAACTTAAGCTCCTCTCTCACACTCTGCTTCACTTCCCATGTCCCGCCTCCCCGCGGTGACTGACAAGCTGCGCGTCCTACGCATACCTCTATGGTCCTACGGTACTGCCTCTGATTGGCGAGCTCCTACATGCTTGCAATGCAATGCCTTGTGAGCTTGTAGATCAGCTATTTTTGGTAAATGTTACCCCCACAATATGGGATCTTGGGGTCAAGTGGTTAAAAGCATGAGAAAATGTTAATACAATGTTCACATCAGTATTCTGATATTAACCTGCGGGGCCGCATTAAGTGAGGGTGGGGGCCGCCAGTTGCCCATGTATGCTCTAACTGCACCACTGGGGTTTCTTAATGGTGAAAAAAAAAAGTCACTACAAAGTACTACCAATCAACTCTAAATTGCCTGAAACGTACTCCTAACAGGTTTTTGGGGGGACGATTTTGGCCTCCACACTTAGTGATTTTTTCGGATTTAATTTTCGTTTCGGTTGTGACCAACTTTCGTTTCGGTAGTGACACAACGGTGAAAAAAAAAATGTCACTACAAAGTACTACCAATCAACTCTAAATCGCCTGAAACGTACTCCTAACAGGTTTTTGGGGGGACGATTTTGGCCTCCACACTTAGTGATTTTTTCGGATTTAACTTTCGTTTCGGTAGTGACAAACTTTCGTTTCGGTAGTGACACAATGGTGAAAAAAAAAGTCACTACAAAGTACTACCAATCAACTCTAAATTGCCTGAAACATACTCCTAACAGGTTTTTGGGGGGACGATTTTGGCCTCCACACTTAGTGATTTTTTCGGATTTAACTTTCGTTTCGGTAAAATAAATTTTACCGAAACGAAAATTACCAATCAACTCTAAATTGCCTGAAACGTACTCCTAACAGGTTTTTGGGGGGACGATTTTGGCCTCCACACTTAGTGATTTTTTCGGATTTAACTTTCGTTTCGGTAGTGACAAACTTTCGTTTCGGTAGTGACACAATGGTGAAAAAAAAAAGTCACTACAAAGTACTACCAATCAACTCTAAATTGCCTGAAACATACTCCTAACAGGTTTTTGGGGGGACGATTTTGGCCTCCACACTTAGTGATTTTTTCGGATGTAACTTTCGTTTCGGTAAAATAAATTTTACCGAAACGAAAATTACCAATCAACTCTAAATTGCCTGAAACGTACTCCTAACAGGTTTTTGGGGGGACGATTTTGGCCTCCACACTTAGTGATTTTTTCGGATTTAACTTTCGTTTCGGTAGTGACCAACTTTCGTTTCGGTAGTGACACAATGGTGAAAAAAAAAAAGTCACTACAAAGTACTACCAATCAACTCTAAATTGCCTGAAACGTACTCCTAACAGGTTTTTGGGGGGACGATTTTGGCCTCCACACTTAGTGATTTTTTCGGATTTAACTTTCGTTTCGGTAGTGACCAACTTTCGTTTCGGTAGTGACACAATGGTGAAAAAAAAATGTCACTACAAAGTACTACCAATCAACTCTAAATTGCCTGAAACGTACTCCTAACAGGTTTTTGGGGGGACGATTTTGGCCTCCACACTTAGTGATTTTTTCGGATTTAACTTTCGTTTCGGTAAAATAAATTTTACCGAAACGAAAATTACCTCTAAATTGCCTGAAACGTACTCCTAACAGGTTTTTGGGGGGACGATTTTGGCCTCCACACTTAGTGATTTTTTCGGATTTAACTTTCGTTTCGGTAGTGACCAACTTTCGTTTCGGTAGTGACCCAATGTACTAGGCGTAAGTATGTAGTTGTAAGCCTGCCTTTAAATGTCCATTGCCGCATTGACAATGCATTGGGCGCTTAAAGTTGAATATCTCCCAAACTACAAATGATTTCAAAGAAAAAATCTCAAGCATGCATGTCCACAGTAAGGTGGAGCACAATTGATATGAATGGAGTTTCTAGGTGAAAGTTTTTTTTTGAGGTCCCAAAATCTTCCATCGACCTCCATTATAAATCTCTGAACTTTTAAAGGAGTACTATTCTAAAACAATGAAACATTTCAAAGATCCCTTTTCAGGCAAAAATGTCCATATTAGGATGAACATTTTAAAGTTTGAATGGGGTTTCTATTCTATATATGACATTTTGAATCTTTACAGTCAGTTCACCTTCTTTTGGGTCTTGAGTCGAACCAATTACTCCCGCGGAGACATCAAATTTCTCTTTTGGGCCTTGAGTCTTCGGGCTCAAGGCTCAAACGAGAAATTTGATGTGTCCGCGGGAGTAATTGGTTCGACTCAAGACTCTTTTGGGTCTTGAGTCTTGGAGGGGAAAAAAAGTGCCCCAGTTAGTTTTGAACCGGGAACCTTCTGGTTACAAGTCCTGCATCTAAACCACTGCACCACAGAGGTTCTTACCTGTTCTGTTGACTTGCATGTAATTTTCTGAAAGATTATATAAAGGTAAAAGCCCCAGGTAAAAGTTAGAAAGATGTCCTTGCGGGATTTGAACTCAGGACCTTCAGTGTGCAAGGCCTGAATCTTAACCACTGCTCCACCATGGTACACACTTTCTATGGTCTCTTGCACGCAGTTCAGTGAAAGATCAGATAAAGGTGCAAGAGTCGAATACCTGTCCTGGATGGATTTGAACTTGTAACCTTCTAGTTGCAAGTCCTGTATCTAAACCACTGCACCACAGAGGTTCTGACTTGTTCTGTTAACTTAGCCTGCCAAAGTTTGTACCCTTTTCCCTTTAAATATCCATTGCCATCGACAATGCATGAGGCGCTTAAAGTTAAATATCTCCAAAACTACAAATGATTTCAAAATAAAAAATCTCAAGCATGCATGTCCACAGTAAGGTGGATTTTTTGAACTGTGAATGGAGTTTCTAGGTGAAAGTGTTTTTTTGAGGTCCCAAAACCTTCCATCCGCCTCCATTCTAAATCTCTGAACTTTTAAAGGAGTACAATTCTAAAACTATGCAACATTTCAAAGATTCCTTTTCAGGCAAACATGTCCACAGTAAGATGAACATTTTAAAGTATGAATGAGGTTACTAGGCATAAGTATGTAGTTGTAAGCCTGCCTTTAAATGTCCATTGCCGCATGGACAATGAATGGGGCGCTTAAAGTTAAATATCTCCAAAACTACAAATGATTTCAAAATAAAAAATCTCAAGCATGCATGTCCACAGTAAGGTGGATTTTTTGAACTGTGAATGGAGTTTCTAGGTGAAAGTGTTTTTTTGAGGTCCCAAAACCTTCCATCCGCCTCCATTCTAAATCTCTGAACTTTTAAAGGAGTACAATTCTAAAACTATGCAACATTTCAAAGATTCCTTTTCAGGCAAACATGTCCACAGTAAGACGAACATTTTAAAGTATGAATGAGGTTACTAGGCATAAGTATGTAGTTGTAAGCCTGCCTTTAAATGTCCATTGCCGCATCGACAATGAATGGGGCGCTTAAAGTTAAATATCTCCAAAACTACAAATGATTTCAAAATAAAAAATCTCAAGCATGCATGTCCACAGTAAGGTGGATTTTTTGAACTGTGAATGGAGTTTCTAGGTGAAAGTGTTTTTTTGAGGTCCCTTAATCCTAACCCTAACCTTCCATCCGCCTCCATTCTAAATCTCTGAACTTTTAAAGGAGTACAATTCTAAAACTATGCAACATTTCAAAGATTCCTTTTCAGGCAAACATGTCCACAGTAAGACGAACATTTTAAAGTATGAATGAGGTTACTAGGCATAAGTATGTAGTTGTAAGCCTGCCTTTAAATGTCCATTGCCGCATCGACAATGAATGGGGCGCTTAAAGTTAAATATCTCCAAAACTACAAATGATTTCAAAATAAAAAATCTCAAGCATGCATGTCCACAGTAAGGTGGATTTTTTGAACTGTGAATGGAGTTTCTAGGTGAAAGTGTTTTTTTGAGGTCCCAAAACCTTCCATCCGCCTCCATTCTAAATCTCTGAACTTTTAAAGGAGTACAATTCTAAAACTATGCAACATTTCAAAGATTCCTTTTCAGGCAAACATGTCCACAGTAAGACGAACATTTTAAAGTATGAATGAGGTTACTAGGCATAAGTATGTAGTTGTAAGCCTGCCTTTAAATGTCCATTGCCGCATCGACAATGAATGGGGCGCTTAAAGTTAAATATCTCCAAAACTACAAATGATTTCAAAATAAAAAATCTCAAGCATGCATGTCCACAGTAAGGTGGATTTTTTGAACTGTGAATGGAGTTTCTAGGTGAAAGTGTTTTTTTGAGGTCCCAAAACCTTCCATCCGCCTCCATTCTAAATCTCTGAACTTTTAAAGGAGTACAATTCTAAAACTATGCAACATTTCAAAGATTCCTTTTCAGGCAAACATGTCCACAGTAAGACGAACATTTTAAAGTATGAATGAGGTTACTAGGCATAAGTATGTAGTTGTAAGCCTGCCTTTAAATGTCCATTGCCGCATCGACAATGAATGGGGCGCTTAAAGTTAAATATCTCCAAAACTACAAATGATTTCAAAATAAAAACTCTCAAGCATGCATGTCCACAGTAAGGTGGATTTTTTGAACTGTGAATGGAGTTTCTAGGTGAAAGTGTTTTTTTGAGGTCCCTTAATCCTAACCCTAACCTTCCATCCGCCTCCATTCTAAATCTCTGAACTTTTAAAGGAGTACAATTCTAAAACTATGCAACATTTCAAAGATTCCTTTTCAGGCAAACATGTCCACAGTAAGACGAACATTTTAAAGTATGAATGAGGTTACTAGGCATAAGTATGTAGTTGTAAGCCTGCCTTTAAATGTCCATTGCCGCATCGACAATGAATGGGGCGCTTAAAGTTAAATGTCTCCAAAACTACAAATGATTTCAAAATAAAAAATCTCAAGCATGCATGTCCACAGTAAGGTGGATTTTTTGAACTGTGAATGGAGTTTCTAGGTGAAAGTGTTTTTTTGAGGTCCCAAAACCTTCCATCCGCCTCCATTCTAAATCTCTGAACTTTTAAAGGAGTACAATTCTAAAACTATGCAACATTTCAAAGATTCCTTTTCAGGCAAACATGTCCACAGTAAGACGAACATTTTAAAGTATGAATGAGGTTACTAGGCATAAGTATGTAGTTGTAAGCCTGCCTTTAAATGTCCATTGCCGCATCGACAATGAATGGGGCGCTTAAAGTTAAATATCTCCAAAACTACAAATGATTTCAAAATAAAAAATCTCAAGCATGCATGTCCACAGTAAGGTGGATTTTTTGAACTGTGAATGGAGTTTCTAGGTGAAAGTGTTTTTTTGAGGTCCCAAAACCTTCCATCCGCCTCCATTCTAAATCTCTGAACTTTTAAAGGAGTACAATTCTAAAACTATGCAACATTTCAAAGATTCCTTTTCAGGCAAACATGTCCACAGTAAGACGAACATTTTAAAGTATGAATGAGGTTACTAGGCATAAGTATGTAGTTGTAAGCCTGCCTTTAAATGTCCATTGCCGCATCGACAATGAATGGGGCGCTTAAAGTTAAATATCTCCAAAACTACAAATGATTTCAAAATAAAAAATCTCAAGCATGCATGTCCACAGTAAGGTGGATTTTTTGAACTGTGAATGGAGTTTCTAGGTGAAAGTGTTTTTTTGAGGTCCCAAAACCTTCCATCCGCCTCCATTCTAAATCTCTGAACTTTTAAAGGAGTACAATTCTAAAACTATGCAACATTTCAAAGATTCCTTTTCAGGCAAACATGTCCACAGTAAGACGAACATTTTAAAGTATGAATGAGGTTACTAGGCATAAGTATGTAGTTGTAAGCCTGCCTTTAAATGTCCATTGCCGCATCGACAATGAATGGGGCGCTTAAAGTTAAATATCTCCAAAACTACAAATGATTTCAAAATAAAAAATCTCAAGCATGCATGTCCACAGTAAGGTGGATTTTTTGAACTGTGAATGGAGTTTCTAGGTGAAAGTGTTTTTTTGAGGTCCCTTAATCCTAACCCTAACCTTCCATCCGCCTCCATTCTAAATCTCTGAACTTTTAAAGGAGTACAATTCTAAAACTATGCAACATTTCAAAGATTCCTTTTCAGGCAAACATGTCCACAGTAAGACGAACATTTTAAAGTATGAATGAGGTTACTAGGCATAAGTATGTAGTTGTAAGCCTGCCTTTAAATGTCCATTGCCGCATCGACAATGAATGGGGCGCTTAAAGTTAAATATCTCCAAAACTACAAATGATTTCAAAATAAAAAATCTCAAGCATGCATGTCCACAGTAAGGTGGATTTTTTGAACTGTGAATGGAGTTTCTAGGTGAAAGTGTTTTTTTGAGGTCCCTTAATCCTAACCCTAACCTTCCATCCGCCTCCATTCTAAATCTCTGAACTTTTAAAGGAGTACAATTCTAAAACTATGCAACATTTCAAAGATTCCTTTTCAGGCAAACATGTCCACAGTAAGACGAACATTTTAAAGTATGAATGAGGTTACTAGGCATAAGTATGTAGTTGTAAGCCTGCCTTTAAATGTCCATTGCCGCATCGACAATGAATGGGGCGCTTAAAGTTAAATATCTCCAAAACTACAAATGATTTCAAAATAAAAAATCTCAAGCATGCATGTCCACAGTAAGGTGGATTTTTTGAACTGTGAATGGAGTTTCTAGGTGAAAGTGTTTTTTTGAGGTCCCAAAACCTTCCATCCGCCTCCATTCTAAATCTCTGAACTTTTAAAGGAGTACAATTCTAAAACTATGCAACATTTCAAAGATTCCTTTTCAGGCAAACATGTCCACAGTAAGACGAACATTTTAAAGTATGAATGAGGTTACTAGGCATAAGTATGTAGTTGTAAGCCTGCCTTTAAATGTCCATTGCCGCATCGACAATGAATGGGGCGCTTAAAGTTAAATATCTCCAAAACTACAAATGATTTCAAAATAAAAAATCTCAAGCATGCATGTCCACAGTAAGGTGGATTTTTTGAACTGTGAATGGAGTTTCTAGGTGAAAGTGTTTTTTTGAGGTCCCTTAATCCTAACCCTAACCTTCCATCCGCCTCCATTCTAAATCTCTGAACTTTTAAAGGAGTACAATTCTAAAACTATGCAACATTTCAAAGATTCCTTTTCAGGCAAACATGTCCACAGTAAGACGAACATTTTAAAGTATGAATGAGGTTACTAGGCATAAGTATGTAGTTGTAAGCCTGCCTTTAAATGTCCATTGCCGCATCGACAATGAATGGGGCGCTTAAAGTTAAATATCTCCAAAACTACAAATGATTTCAAAATAAAAAATCTCAAGCATGCATGTCCACAGTAAGGTGGATTTTTTGAACTGTGAATGGAGTTTCTAGGTGAAAGTGTTTTTTTGAGGTCCCAAAACCTTCCATCCGCCTCCATTCTAAATCTCTGAACTTTTAAAGGAGTACAATTCTAAAACTATGCAACATTTCAAAGATTCCTTTTCAGGCAAACATGTCCACAGTAAGACGAACATTTTAAAGTATGAATGAGGTTACTAGGCATAAGTATGTAGTTGTAAGCCTGCCTTTAAATGTCCATTGCCGCATCGACAATGAATGGGGCGCTTAAAGTTAAATATCTCCAAAACTACAAATGATTTCAAAATAAAAAATCTCAAGCATGCATGTCCACAGTAAGGTGGATTTTTTGAACTGTGAATGGAGTTTCTAGGTGAAAGTGTTTTTTTGAGGTCCCTTAATCCTAACCCTAACCTTCCATCCGCCTCCATTCTAAATCTCTGAACTTTTAAAGGAGTACAATTCTAAAACTATGCAACATTTCAAAGATTCCTTTTCAGGCAAACATGTCCACAGTAAGATGAACATTTTAAAGTATGAATGAGGTTACTAGGCATAAGTATGTAGTTGTAAGTCTGCCTTTAAATGTCCATTGCCGCATCGACAATGAATGAGGCGCTTAAAGTTAAATATCTCCAAAACTACAAATGATTAAAAAAAAAAAAAATCTCAAGCATGCATGTCCACAGTAAGGTGGATTTTTTGAACTGTGAATGGAGTTTCTAGGTGAAAGTGTTTTTTTGAGGTCCCAAAACCTTCCATCCGCCTCCATTCTAAATCTCTGAACTTTTAAAGGAGTACAATTCTAAAACTATGCAACATTTCAAAGATTCCTTTTCAGGCAAACATGTCCACAGTAAGACGAACATTTTAAAGTATGAATGAGGTTACTAGGCATAAGTATGTAGTTGTAAGCCTGCCTTTAAATGTCCATTGCCGCATCGACAATGAATGGGGCGCTTAAAGTTAAATATCTCCAAAACTACAAATGATTTCAAAATAAAAAATCTCAAGCATGCATGTCCACAGTAAGGTGGATTTTTTGAACTGTGAATGGAGTTTCTAGGTGAAAGTGTTTTTTTGAGGTCCCTTAATCCTAACCCTAACCTTCCATCCGCCTCCATTCTAAATCTCTGAACTTTTAAAGGAGTACAATTCTAAAACTATGCAACATTTCAAAGATTCCTTTTCAGGCAAACATGTCCACAGTAAGACGAACATTTTAAAGTATGAATGAGGTTACTAGGCATAAGTATGTAGTTGTAAGCCTGCCTTTAAATGTCCATTGCCGCATCGACAATGAATGGGGCGCTTAAAGTTAAATATCTCCAAAACTACAAATGATTTCAAAATAAAAAATCTCAAGCATGCATGTCGGTCAGGGGATCTTAGTATAATCGCACATTTCAGTCCAATTCACTTTTTAGAAAAATATTTTACCGATTTTCCTTTCATACCCCAAATTAGATATTGCGCCATTTTCAAATATTCACTTCCAATTTGAAGCTCAGATTATACTAAAATCCCATAAGCCAGTGAAGGAATCTTAGTATAATCTGAGATTCAATTCGAATTCACTTCTCAAGTCTATTTTACTGATTTTCGTTTCAGAACCTAGATAAAACATTGCTTCATTTTTTCAATTTTCTATCCCACCAAAAAATCAGGAAAATGCTCCATTTTTCTGATATTCTGCTTAGTATTTTGTCTTGTTTTGATTTGGGACTGACACTGAGAAAAGCTCAAAATAGGTTTTTTTTCAAATCTTTCATCCCAGAATAAAAATCAAAGAATGTCTTCATTTTTCCAATTTTCTAGCCTACCCAAAATTCAGGAAAATGCTCCATTTTTCTGATATTCTGCTTAGTATTTTGGCTTCTTTTGATTTGGGACTGACACTGAAAAAATCTCTTAAAAACGGCTTTTGCCATTTTTTCATCCCAGAACAAAAATCAAAGAATGGCTTCAATTTTCCAAATTTCTAGCCTACCCAAAAATCAGGAAAATGCTCCATTTTTCTGATATTCTGCTTAGTATTTTGGCTTCTTTTGATTTGGGACTGACACTGAAAAAATCTCTTAAAAACGGCTTTTGCCATTTTTTCATCCCAGAACAAAAATCAAAGAATGGCTTCAATTTTCCAAATTTCTAGCCTACCCAAAAATCAGGAAAATGCTCAATTTTTCTAATATTCTGATTAGTATTTTGGCGTATTTTGATTTGGGACTGACAAAGGAAAACATGTTTTTTTGTCTTTGTTTTTCAAAATGTCAGTCATCTTTAAATCTACCTTTTTCATCAAAACAAAGAAGTCACGTGACTATGTGTTAAATCACATGGTCTTTGTCCTTCAAAGTAAAAGTTGTAGTCTAACATGTAAGCAATAGGATCTACAGACAGTCATTAACACCACATGTAATGACTGTACGATGTTGTTTTTAATGCCTTTTTGGTCTATTTTTTTTAGATCAAAGCTGCGGCTCACAAAAGTATGTTGCAAGACTATCAAACCTTTGTGGGACATAAAACCGTAAACCCCTTAGAATGATATACTTGTGGTGTGGAAGCTCCACCAGCAGGGGTCATTCACTTTCCCCTTGTGCCTCCCAACTTCACAGCACCTTCATAGTTTTACTGAGGTGCTGTCAACCTAACAATCTTTTTGTTCTTCTATACAAATATTATCTTTCACATCAGGATTGTGAGAGTTCACCCATTTTCAACCTGTCTTCATCTTATATATATTATTATTTTACTATATAATTGACAAAAGCTCCGAAAGTTGGTGCGGGGTAAGCAAGCACAGGATCACTCCATTTGCCCCGAGATTTGCCACAGATTGTTGATCAGAGCTATGGCTATGTTTTAGGCACCTTACCCCACCTCGATCTATGATTGGACTGTCGGTTTGATTGATTCTCTGATTTGCCTATCAGACCCTCAGCCTGATCTGGCAGGTTGCTATAGCAACCAGATACAGGAAGTCTGACCTCTTTATCACATGACCGAGGTTGGGAGGTTGGGAGGATGTGACTAGAGGCTATGGCCGCAAAGCAAATCGGGGAGGGAGGAGAGGGGAGGAGAGCAGCCGAGAGGAGAGGGGAGGCCAGAGAAGCCGGACTTCGCATGACGTGTGTGCAGACCTGGCCTATATATTAGGCCTATGATGATTGTATCAGACTGTTAGCCAGACCATTGAAGGATGAGGAGGAAATTGACTATTTAGAAGGGATGACAGAGGAAATGTTTGGAGAGTTTGAAGCGGCCCTGACATCTGATGAGTTTTGGACCTCGGATCTAGGGGGTCATAGGCCATATAGGCCAGGTCTGACATGTGTGCAGACATGGCTAGAGGTTAGGGCCGCAAAGCAAAGCGGGGAGCCGAGGGGAGACGGACTTCGCATGACGTGTGTGCAGAGCTATAATTAGCCGTTATGGTTCATAAATATCTCTTACAGAGCATCTTACAGTGCCACGTCACATGTCATTATTGTCTCCGCCAGGAGACATTGTTTTCACTTTCATGTCAAGCTAACATTGGTCAAGCCTCACGTGACACGTGACAATACGATGAAATAGTGTGATCTGATTGGCTAGTGACGTATAGCGGCCTATAAATACATGTGTCACTTTGAAAGAGTCTTAGCCTCTTTCAAAGTGAGGTAAGACAGGAATAATCACGAAATGGCGGATACTGTAACAATTGGATAGGACACTTACACAGACAGGACAGATAGGACACTTATACAGACAGGACGGATAAGACACTTATACAGACAGGACACTTACACAGACAGGACGGATAGAACACTTACATAGACAGGACGGATAGGACACTTATACAGACAGGACGGATAGGACACTTATACAGACAGGACGGATAGGACACTTATACAGACAGGACACTTATACAGACAGGACGGATAGGACAGTTATACAGACGGATAGGACACTTGTGTCATGTTACTTTGACACAGTAACATGTTCTATTTTTTTGAAAGAATTAGAACATAAGAATTAGAACATTCCCAACATTCCCAACACAAGTCTGCTGGCGGAGACTTGTGCTCCGAGGAGCACTTTTTCTAGTTATTATTCTTATTATTTTGTTTCGTAATGATGTGTTTTTGGGGCGGTGTAACCGCCCCCTATAAGTGAGGTTTGGACACTGACCAATCCTGCACCGTGATTGGCCAATAGTCTACAACGCAGTCTACAACCCTAACCCTTCCACAGTCAATGCAAATCAATACTTTTGCAAAGTTAGCCAATCACATTACATCTTGTGTCATCAACACTAGCTGTAATGTGTTTGGCTGACTTTGCAAATTCAGGACTGTGATTGATTGGACTTTTATGTTTTTTTTTAAGTGAATCACTTCCATCACTGTGATGACCACTGTGACCACACCGCCCACTTCACACTGGGTGTGATTTTTTATTTGTTAAACTAGATGTGAGGGCGCCCTGACATCTAAGTTATTTAAACAACAGACAAATTGTGCAATGAAATAATTTGTCGTGTGTCGGTGAAATTAAGAGCAGACAAGTTCAAATTAAATGTATTTATTAATCAAGCATTAAGTTAAAAGTTAGAGAAATGTACTTAACAGAGATCTCTGGGCTCACACTAGCTTTCCTTATCATCAACAAATTGCATCGAGGTCACCTCACAAAGTCTGAGCCCTCCTATCTGTCACTAGAGCCCCTATATACTGAAATGTGTGATGGTCTTCAGGTTGGTAGAGACACCTCCTTCGTCTGCCCTTCGCCACCTGACTCAGCATTTCTCTTCAAACAATGTGGGGGGGGGGGGGGGGGGCATTTCTCTCCAACCTGCATCTTTCTAAGATTAGGGAAGGACATAATGAACAGAAACCACAAATGCAAACACATTTACAGACAGATGACCTCTCATCACTCCAACTGCCGGCCCATCTGACAGTTTTGATTTTTTCATTAGGACAGCAATTAAACAATAGTAATTCAAGCAATCGCATATTCTTATTATAATACAAACTAGTAATAACTAAAGCTTTAAAAGGATATCGTTTGCCATCAGATGTCAGACTTTTTGTTGTCTCCATCTATGGGTATCTCCATTTGGGAAGGCTGTGATCGAATAGGTCACTAAAGTCGGGACTGATGTCAGGATGTCATTTGTATATGTGAGGGAACTTAATTTAACAGACTAAACATCTTTTTTATTTTAAAAGAAAAACCTCTCTGTCACACTTATGCCAGTGTGCCAGCGGTGATCACCCTGGCCTCCCCTGTGCCAATGTTGGCACCCGTGCCTAAGGTTGCCTAACCCTGTGTTCAGCTAACCTCACAAAAATGTGCGTTTCATCAGAGAAAAATAAATTCTCCACAGCAGGATTCGAATCCGGAGGGCTAAATAGAAAGTGCTAGGTGTTTGAAATGTTGAATAAACATTCGATTTCCAACCATAACTGACACTCTGTTGTATCTTCTTAAATGTTCTGAGCTGTAGAAAATGTGACCTGAAGAGACTTAATGTGAAGTTTGCCCTGTTCACTTAGGGCAAAGTATGGTCTGGTCTAGTCAAGTCTGTAATCATCCAGGGGGAGTGGAGGGAACGGTGGAGCATCTTTGTGATGCAGTACTGTATGTGCAGTGCTTTCACTGGGGGCTTTTGGTAGGACAGAACACTTCCAGCCTGGACAGGTCCAAAGCGGGAGTCAACCAAGGGTTTATGCAGACATTCCCATGGTGCAGACTAATGGCCTGGACAGGGGGGTCAAAGTTCTTGTATGCCTCTTCAACCTTGAGCACCGAAAGGTCATGGAGAGGTCCAGCGAGAGCCTTGTACTGTAGAGTGTCATTCTGTAACACAGATGAGTGACACTAGTTGGTATACTCCACATGTTTTATACTTAATAACTCAACATGTACATTATAATTTCAATATCACAATAATAATATTTGTTAGTGTTTATCATTTTAGAGTACAGTAGTACTAAAACAGTAGTACATATTTACGTCTAATTCATCCTTCTAAAGTTCTTGTCTTCGATGACTTGGTGATGGTCATTTGCCCGACTGGACCAGGTTTCAGCCCCTATGACTCTCAGGTCATGGACCTGGTGAGATGAAGGAGGAGCCCGGCCAGGAGGCCACCCACAGAGCCTAGTCCCTCCACGTGCCAGAGCCTCCCCGTGTTCAGGCAGAGTAGTTCCGGAGAAGCGGACTGAGTGGCCCTGTCTTTACCTATAGGACTGGCCGTGGGTAGCTACCTGGGATGTAAGTTGGGGCTTGATCAACCCCGGCTGGGTCACCTGGGCGAGGGTGTATGTTGCGAGACCCGAAACACCCTATGACCCCAGGCTACAACACTGATGATACATCCCAGGTGCATCCATGTGATGTATTCTTAATTGTATGCACTTAATTTAGGAGAGAATATCTCAACTGTTCTTGGCTAATATGACCCCTGGGAACAACTTAGGAACTGTGACTAATTCTCTATCCGGGATGAAATACCCGAAAATGACCTCGCCCTCTTTTTAAATGACCATAACCGGTGCACTATACGTTTGAACCACATTTTGAGCTATGAATGCAAACTTGGTGTCTAAATCCTGTTTTTTGACAATTAGAAACATGTTTGAATGCTTATTTTTATGATTTAATCTATCTAGAGGACACTAATTTGATTATCACAAATATGGCTACTATGTTATGAAACAACCAATGTATCTTACGATGTAATTTTATTGAAACAAGAATGATTTAACAGTAGAACTAATTCCTATGATGATAGGCATACAGCTACAGCTAATACAGTATGTTCAACAATGCTCAGCATAAAGTGTAATACTATATAGTATACTATTCTATACACCATTGACTAGTATGATATCATACAGTACTAGTCACTATAGCCACTGTCAGGATTCATCTACTCTGCTGTGGAAACCACGGCTCTTGCCGGCGTACAATATATGATGATGATAACCATATACAGTACTCCAATCTTTGGAAAATCCATCTTTTCAGGCTCCAAAGTAAGGGACCAGAGTTTCTTTGAGATACCTGCACTCCTTTTCCCATAGTCAGGGAAGGCTGATGTTGGTCAAATAGTACCAGGTCCCTTGAGAACCTTCCTCCCACCCAAGCTGCACTGATTGAGCATATCAGAACCTGGGAACCTTACTGGACCCATCTTGCAGATGCCAGTAAATCTTGCGCCATCCTCCTCCACTGTGGCTGCAAAAGTCATGTAGTGGACACAGCAAATGCTGCAAAACTGGAGTCTGCTGCATCTCTATATGTAGATGTTGTGTGATTAGGACATTAAAAACAGTCATCACCCGAGGATTCAAAAGGATCAAACACATGCAACTGTGTGTGCGTGCGTGCGTGCGTGCGTGTGTGTGTGATAAAGTATGTACAGTATCAGTTATCGCAGAACGGTTCTGTTGTTGTAGTAACACCAAGACACATTCCTAGCAACGATTTGTTGTTTAGCAATTCACTTTTCTGATTATAATTTGAACATATTGTTCAAGTTTCATACACCTTCTTTGACTATTATGATAGTATTCACTTTATGCTGAGCATTGATGTGCATACTGTACTGGTTGTTTCTGTACCCTTTGGATTCTATAGTCATATTATGTTGTTTTGATAAAATTACATTGTTTTCTCCGGTTTGATCTTAACTCATTCCTTCAACGACTGTATACACTCAGTCTGGATGAAACTTTATGTTACAAAACATGTTTGGTCATATTTGGCCATATTTGTAATAAGCAAGTTAGTGTGCTCTACATGGATTCAATCATAAATATGAGCATTCCGATGTGTTTCTAAAGCTCAAAAAGTATAAAGTAGACACGAAGTTTGCCAAAAATGTCACTAAGGTAAGTGAAACACATTTGCAAAACTAATATTTCTTTGAAATATGCAAAATAGAGGTCCATCCACACCCAGTCATAAAGATAAGCATTCCAACATGTTTCTAATTGTCAAAAGAAACATGATTTAGACACCAAGTTTTCTCATTTATAGCTCATCTGGTTACAAAGCTTTAGCCAAAACCTTTTTCAGGTGGTGGCCATTTTCGATTTGGCCACAATGACGACCCAGAGCATTGCTGGCTCAGGTACCCTTGCTCAATCATTGGAGCATGCCCTGGGTAACATCAATTTAGGTGCTTCTAGACTGATTCACACAAAATTATTCCTATAGCCCTGGACTGTAATATGTTGGCAGTTTCTTTTGCATTTTTTAGCTGTTCTGTCATAAAATATCAACTTAGAAATATTACACTTTACTATGTTTCCCTAAACATAAGTATTGTGAACATTTTGAGCTTCTCAGTAAATCTGTAGGTCCAACAGTTTAGCGGATAGAGCCATGTTGGAAGTAGTGCACCGGTTATGGTCATTTTAAAAAGGGCATGGTCATTTTCGGGTATTTCATCCCGGATAAAGAATTAGTCACAGTTCATAAGTTGTTCCCTGGGGTCATATTAGCCAAGAACAGTTGAGATATTCTCTCCTAAATTAAGTGCATACATATCTAAGCCAGGTCCTAGAAAGTGAATGACCCCTGCTGGTGGAGCTTCCACACCACAAGTATATAGTTGTAAGGAGTTTACTGTTTTATGTCCCAGAAAGGTTTTAGTAGTCTTGCAACATACTTTTGTGAGACGTAGCTTTGATCTAAAAAAAAAAAAAGACAGAAAATGCATTAAAAAACACATCATACATTCATTACATGTGGTGTTAATGACTGTAATGACTGTAGATCCTATTGCTTGCATGTTAGACTACAACTTTTACTTTGAAGGACAAAGACCATGTGCTTTGACACATGGTCACATGGCTTCGTTGTTTTGATGAAAAAAGATGATTGACATTTTGAATAATAACCTTTTCAGGCTTTTAGAGTCCAGAAGAATTAAGAGAAACAAAGACAAATAAAGAGCGTTTTCCTTTGTCAGTCCCAAATCAAAAAAATGCCAAAATACTAATCAGAATATCAGAAAAATGGAGCATTTTCCTGATTTTTTGGTGGGCTAGAAAATTGGAAAAATGAAGCCATTATTTGATTTTTTTCTGGGATGAAAAAATTGGAAAAAAAAACATTTTCAGCTTTTCTCAGTGTCAGTCCCAAATCAAAATACGCCAAAATACTAAGCCGAATATCAGAAAAATGGAGCATTTTCCTGATTTGTTGGTAGGCTAGAAAATTTGAAAAATTAAGCCATTATTAGATTTTTGGTCTGCGATGAAAAAAATGGCAAAAAACTTTTTTAAGAGTTTTTTTCAGTGTCAGTCCCAAATCAAATCATGCCAAAATACTAATCAGAATATCAAAAATTAGAGCATTTTCCTGATTTTTTGGTGGGCTAGAAAATTGGAAAAATAAAGTCATTATTTGATTTTTGGTCTGGGATGAAAAAATACAAAAAAACTTTTTTAAGAGCTTTTTTACAGTGTCAGTTCCAAATCGAAAAAAGCAAAAATACTAATGAGAATATCAGAAAAATGGGCCATTTTCAAGATTTTAGGGTGGACAAGAAATTTTAAAAAATTAAGCAATGTTTTATTTAGGTTCTGAAACGAATATTAGTAAAATATACTTTTCAGACGCTTATTCCAATCGAAGAACAAATAATACATAAGATGCCCTGACTCCAAAAAGCCCGGGGGATCTTAGTATAATCTGAGCTTCAAATTGGAAGTGAATATTAGAAAAATTGAGCAATATCTAATTTGGGGTCTGAAAGGAAAATCAGTAAAAAAAATTTTTAAAAAGTGAATTGGACTGAAATGTGAGATTATACTAAGATCCCCTGACCCATGTCGGTCAGGGGATCTTAGTATAATCTTACATTTCAGTCCAATTCACTTTAAAAAAAAATATTTTACTGATTTTCCTTTCAGACCCCAAATTAGATATTGCTCAATTTTTCTAATATTCATTTCCAATTTGAAGCTCAGATTATACTAAAATCCCATAAGCCTGTGAAGGAATCTTAGTATAATCTGAGATTCAATTCGAATTCACTTCTCAAGTCTATTTTACTGATTTTCGTTTCAGAACCTAGATAAAACATTGCTTCATTTTTTCAATTTTCTATCCCACCAAAAAATCAGGAAAATGCTCCATTTTTTTGATATTCTGCTTAGTATTTTGTCTTGTTTTGATTTGGGACTGACACTGAGAAAAGCTCAAAATAGTTTTTTTTTCAAATCTTTCATCCCAGAATAAAAATCAAAGAATGTCTTCATTTTTCCAATTTTCTAGCCTACCCAAAAATCAGGAAAATGCTCCATTTTTCTGATATTCTGCTTAGTATTTTGGCTTCTTTTGATTTGGGACTGACACTGAAAAAATCTCTTAAAAACGGCTTTTGCCATTTTTTCATCCCAGAACAAAAATCAAAGAATGGCTTCAATTTTCCAAATTTCTAGCCTACCCAAAAATCAGGAAAATGCTCCATTTTTCTGATATTCTGATTAGTCTTTTGGCATCTTTTGATTTGGGACTGACACTGAAAAAAGCTCTTAAAAACGGGTTTTGACATTTATTTTATCCCAGAACAAAAATCAAAGAATGGCTTCATTTTTCCAAATTTGTCGCCTACCCAAAAATCAGGAAAATGCTCCATTTTTCTAATATTCTGATTAGTATTTTGGCGTATTTTGATTTGGGACTGACAAAGGAAAACATGTTTTTTTGTCTTTGTTTTTCAAAATGTCAGTCATCTTTAAATCTACATTTTTCATCAAAACAAAGAAGTCACGTGACTATGTGTTAAATCACATGGTCTTTGTCCTTCAAAGTAAAAGTTGTAGTCTAACATGTAAGCAATAGGATCTACAGACAGTCATTAACACCACATGTAATGACTGTACGATGTTGTTTTTAATGCCTTTTATTTTTATTTTTTTTAGATCAAAGCTACGGCTCACAAAAGTATGTTGCAAGACTATCAAACCTTTGTGGGACATAAAACCGTAAATCCCTTAGAATTATATACTTGTGGTGAGGAAGCTCCACCAGCAGGGGTCATTCATTTTCCCCTTGTGCCTCCCAACTTCACAGCACCTTCATAGTTTTACTGAGGTGCTGTCAACCAAACAATCTTTTTGTTCTTCTATACTAATATTTTTCTTTCACATCAGGATTGACGAGTTCACCCATTTTCAACCTGTCTTCATCTTACTACTATATAATTGACAAAAGCTCCGAAAGTTCATGCGGGGTAAGCAAGCACAGGATCACTCCATTTGCCCCGAGATTTGCCACAGACTGTTGATCAGAGCTATGGCTATGTTTTAGGCAACTTACCCTACCTCGATCTATGATTGGACTCTCGGTTTGATTGATTATCTGATTTGCCTATCAGACCCTCAGCCTGATCTGGCAGGTTGCCATAGCAACCAGATACAGGAAGTCTGACCTCTTTATAACATGACCGAGGTTGGGAGGTTGGGAGGATGTGACTAGAGGCTATGGCCGCAAAGCAAATCGGGGAGGGAGGAGAGGGGAGGAGAGGAGCCGGGAGGAGAGGGGAGGCCAGAGAAGCCGGACTTCGCATGACGTGTGTGCAGACCTGGCCTATATATTAGGCCTATGATGATTGTATCAGACTGTTAGCCACACCATTGAAGGATGAGGAGGAAATTGACTATTTAGAAGGGATGACAGAGGAAATATTTGGAGAGTTTGAAGCGGCCCTGACATCTGATGAGTTTTGGACCTCGGATCTAGGGGATCATAGGCCATATAGGCCAGGTCTGACGTGTGTGCAGACATGGCTAGAGGTTAGGGCCGCAAAGCAAAGCAAAGCGGGGAGCCGAGGGGAGACGGACTTCGCATGACGTGTGTGCAGAGCTATAATTAGCCGTCATGGTTCAGAAATATCTCTTACAGAGCATCTTACAGAGCCACGTCACATGTCATTATTGTCTCCGCCAGGAGACATTGTTTTCAATTTCCACATGTCAAGCTAACATTGGTCAAGCCTCACGTGACACGTGACAATACGGTGAAATAGTGTGATCTGATTGGCTAGTGACGTATAGCGCCCTATAAATACATGTGTCACTTTGAAAGAGTCTTAGCCTCTTTCAAAGTGAGGTAAGACAGGAATAATCACAAAATGGCGGATACTGCAACAATTGGATAGGACACTTACACAGACAGGACAGATAGGACACTTATACAGACAGGACGGATAAGACACTTATACAGACAGGACACTTACACAGACAGGACGGATAGAACACTTACATAGACAGGACGGATAGGACACTTATACAGACAGGACGGATAGGACACTTATACAGACAGGACACTTATACAGACAGGACGGATAGGACAGTTATACAGACGGATAGGACACTTGTGTCATGTTACTTTGACACAGTAACATGTTCTATTTTTTTGAAAGAATTAGAACATAAGAATTAGAACATTCCCAACATTCCCAACACAAGTCTGCTGGCGGAGACTTGTGCTCCGAGGAGCACTTTTTCTAGTTATTATTATTATTATTTTGTTTCGTAATGATGTGTTTTTGGGGCTTTTTTGGGGTGTAACCGCCCCCTATAAGTGAGGTTTGGACACTGACCAATCCTGCACCGTGATTGGCCAATAGTCTACAACGCAGTCTACAACCCTAACCCTTCCACAGTCAATGCAAATCAATACTTTTGCACAGTTAGCCAATCACATTACATCTTGTGTCATCACCACTAGCTGTAATGTGTTTGGCTGACTTTGCAAATTCAGGACTGTGATTGGATAGCGAAACACATGACGCATGTGCAGCCCTATGAATAGCAGTATGGATTTAAAAAAAACACTTTTATGTTTTTTTTTAAGTGAATCACTTCCATCACTGTGATGACCACTGTGACCACACCGCCCACTTCACACTGGGTGTGATTTTTTATTTGTTAAACTAGATGTGAGGGCCGCAAAGCGGCCCTGACAGTTATTTAAACAACAGACAAATTGTGCAATGAAATAATTTGTCGTGTGTCGGTGAAATTAAGAGCAGACAAGACAAGACAAGTTCAAATTAAATGTATTTATTAATCAAGCATTAAGTTAAAAGTTAGAGAAATGTACTTAACAGAGATCTCTGGGCTCACACTAGCTTTCCTTATCATCAACAAATTGCATCGAGGTCACCTCACAAAGTCTGAGCCCTCCTATCTGTCACTAGAGCCCCTATATACTGAAATGTGTGATGGTCTTCAGGTTGGTAGAGACACCTCCTTCGTCTGCCCTTCGCCACCTGACTCAGCATTTCTCTTCAAACAATGTGTGGGGGGGGGGGGGGGGGCATTTCTCTCCAACCTGCATCTTTCTAAGATTAGGGAAGGACATAATGAACAGAAACCACAAATGCAAACACATTTACAGACAGATGACCTCTCATCACTCCAACTGCCGGCCCATCTGACAGTTTTGATTTTTTCATTAGGACAGCAATTAAACAATAGTAATTCAAGCAATCGCATATTCTTATTATAATACAAACTAGTAATAACTAAAGCTTTAAAAGGATATCGTTTGCCATCAGATGTCAGACTTTTTGTTGTCTCCATCTATGGGTATCTCCATTTGGGAAGGCTGTGATCGAATAGGTCACTAAAGTCGGGACTGATGTCAGGATGTCATTTGTATATGTGAGGGAACTTAATTTAACAGACTAAACATCTTTTTTATTTTAAAAGAAAAACCTCTCTGTCACACTTATGCCAGTGTGCCAGCGGTGATCACCCTGGCCTCCCCTGTGCCAATGTTGGCACCCGTGCCTAAGGTTGCCTAACCCTGTGTTCAGCTAACCTCACAAAAATGTGCGTTTCATCAGAGAAAAATAAATTCTCCACAGCAGGATTCGAATCCGGAGGGCTAAATAGAAAGTGCTAGGTGTTTGAAATGTTGAATAAACATTCGATTTCCAACCATAACTGACACTCTGTTGTATCTTCTTAAATGTTCTGAGCTGTAGAAAATGTGACCTGAAGAGACTTAATGTGAAGTTTGCCCTGTTCACTTAGGGCAAAGTATGGTCTG
The DNA here is from genome assembly GCF_963454915.1 of Gymnoscopelus microlampas. Classification (NCBI taxonomy): domain Eukaryota; kingdom Metazoa; phylum Chordata; class Actinopteri; order Myctophiformes; family Myctophidae; genus Gymnoscopelus; species Gymnoscopelus microlampas. Next base: position 20,398,874 of record NC_139953.1, read on the forward strand.
GTCTAGTCAAGTCTGTAATCATCCAGGGGGAGTGGAGGGAACGGTGGAGCATCTTTGTGATGCAGTACTGTATGTGCAGTGCTTTCACTGGGGGCTTTTGGTAGGACAGAACACTTCCAGCCTGGACAGGTCCAAAGCGGGAGTCAACCAAGGGTTTATGCAGACATTCCCATGGTGCAGACTAATGGCCTGGACAGGGGGGTCAAAGTTCTTGTATGCCTCTTCAACCTTGAGCACCGAAAGGTCATGGAGAGGTCCAGCAAGAGCCTTGTACTGTAGAGTGTCATTCTGTAACACAGATGAGTGACACTAGTTGGTATACTCCACATGTTTTATACTTAATAACTCAACATGTACATTATAATTTCAATATCACAATAATAATATTTGTTAGTGTTTATCATTTTAGAGTACAGTAGTACTAAAACAGTAGTACATATTTACGTCTAATTCATCCTTCTAAAGTTCTTGTCTTCGATGACTTGGTGATGGTCATTTGCCCGACTGGACCAGGTTTCAGCCCCTATGACTCTCAGGTCATGGACCTGGTGAGATGAAGGAGGAGCCCGGCCAGGAGGCCACCCACAGAGCCTAGTCCCTCCACGTGCCAGAGCCTCCCCGTGTTCAGGCAGAGTAGTTCCGGAGAAGCGGACTGAGTGGCCCTGTCTTTACCTATAGGACTGGCCGTGGGTAGCTACCTGGGATGTAAGTTGGGGCTTGATCAACCCCGGCTGGGTCACCTGGGCGAGGGTGTATGTTGCGAGACCCGAAACACCCTATGACCCCAGGCTACAACACTGATGATACATCCCAGGTGCATCCATGTGATGTATTCTTAATTGTATGCACTTAATTTAGGAGAGAATATCTCAACTGTTCTTGGCTAATATGACCCCTGGGAACAACTTAGGAACTGTGACTAATTCTCTATCCGGGATGAAATACCCGAAAATGACCTCGCCCTCTTTTTAAATGACCATAACCGGTGCACTATACGTTTGAACCACATTTTGAGCTATGAATGCAAACTTGGTGTCTAAATCCTGTTTTTTGACAATTAGAAACATGTTTGAATGCTTATTTTTATGATTTAATCTATCTAGAGGACACTAATTTGATTATCACAAATATGGCTACTATGTTATGAAACAACCAATGTATCTTACGATGTAATTTTATTGAAACAAGAATGATTTAACAGTAGAACTAATTCCTATGATGATAGGCATACAGCTACAGCTAATACAGTATGTTCAACAATGCTCAGCATAAAGTGTAATACTATATAGTATACTATTCTATACACCATTGACTAGTATGATATCATACAGTACTAGTCACTATAGCCACTGTCAGGATTCATCTACTCTGCTGTGGAAACCACGGCTCTTGCCGGCGTACAATATATGATGATGATAACCATATACAGTACTCCAATCTTTGGAAAATCCATCTTTTCAGGCTCCAAAGTAAGGGACCAGAGTTTCTTTGAGATACCTGCACTCCTTTTCCCATAGTCAGGGAAGGCTGATGTTGGTCAAATAGTACCAGGTCCCTTGAGAACCTTCCTCCCACCCAAGCTGCACTGATTGAGCATATCAGAACCTGGGAACCTTACTGGACCCATCTTGCAGATGCCAGTAAATCTTGCGCCATCCTCCTCCACTGTGGCTGCAAAAGTCATGTAGTGGACACAGCAAATGCTGCAAAACTGGAGTCTGCTGCATCTCTATATGTAGATGTTGTGTGATTAGGACATTAAAAACAGTCATCACCCGAGGATTCAAAAGGATCAAACACATGCAACTGTGTGTGCGTGCGTGCGTGCGTGCGTGTGTGTGTGATAAAGTATGTACAGTATCAGTTATCGCAGAACGGTTCTGTTGTTGTAGTAACACCAAGACACATTCCTAGCAACGATTTGTTGTTTAGCAATTCACTTTTCTGATTATAATTTGAACATATTGTTCAAGTTTCATACACCTTCTTTGACTATTATGATAGTATTCACTTTATGCTGAGCATTGATGTGCATACTGTACTGGTTGTTTCTGTACCCTTTGGATTCTATAGTCATATTATGTTGTTTTGATAAAATTACATTGTTTTCTCCGGTTTGATCTTAACTCATTCCTTCAACGACTGTATACACTCAGTCTGGATGAAACTTTATGTTACAAAACATGTTTGGTCATATTTGGCCATATTTGTAATAAGCAAGTTAGTGTGCTCTACATGGATTCAATCATAAATATGAGCATTCCGATGTGTTTCTAAAGCTCAAAAAGTATAAAGTAGACACGAAGTTTGCCAAAAATGTCACTAAGGTAAGTGAAACACATTTGCAAAACTAATATTTCTTTGAAATATGCAAAATAGAGGTCCATCCACACCCAGTCATAAAGATAAGCATTCCAACATGTTTCTAATTGTCAAAAGAAACATGATTTAGACACCAAGTTTTCTCATTTATAGCTCATCTGGTTACAAAGCTTTAGCCAAAACCTTTTTCAGGTGGTGGCCATTTTCGATTTGGCCACAATGACGACCCAGAGCATTGCTGGCTCAGGTACCCTTGCTCAATCATTGGAGCATGCCCTGGGTAACATCAATTTAGGTGCTTCTAGACTGATTCACACAAAATTATTCCTATAGCCCTGGACTGTAATATGTTGGCAGTTTCTTTTGCATTTTTTAGCTGTTCTGTCATAAAATATCAACTTAGAAATATTACACTTTACTATGTTTCCCTAAACATAAGTATTGTGAACATTTTGAGCTTCTCAGTAAATCTGTAGGTCCAACAGTTTAGCGGATAGAGCCATGTTGGAAGTAGTGCACCGGTTATGGTCATTTTAAAAAGGGCATGGTCATTTTCGGGTATTTCATCCCGGATAAAGAATTAGTCACAGTTCATAAGTTGTTCCCTGGGGTCATATTAGCCAAGAACAGTTGAGATATTCTCTCCTAAATTAAGTGCATACATATCTAAGCCAGGTCCTAGAAAGTGAATGACCCCTGCTGGTGGAGCTTCCACACCACAAGTATATAGTTGTAAGGAGTTTACTGTTTTATGTCCCAGAAAGGTTTTAGTAGTCTTGCAACATACTTTTGTGAGACGTAGCTTTGATCTAAAAAAAAAAAAAGACAGAAAATGCATTAAAAAACACATCATACATTCATTACATGTGGTGTTAATGACTGTAATGACTGTAGATCCTATTGCTTGCATGTTAGACTACAACTTTTACTTTGAAGGACAAAGACCATGTGCTTTGACACATGGTCACATGGCTTCGTTGTTTTGATGAAAAAAGATGATTGACATTTTGAATAATAACCTTTTCAGGCTTTTAGAGTCCAGAAGAATTAAGAGAAACAAAGACAAATAAAGAGCGTTTTCCTTTGTCAGTCCCAAATCAAAAAAATGCCAAAATACTAATCAGAATATCAGAAAAATGGAGCATTTTCCTGATTTTTTGGTGGGCTAGAAAATTGGAAAAATGAAGCCATTATTTGATTTTTTTCTGGGATGAAAAAATTGGAAAAAAAAACATTTTCAGCTTTTCTCAGTGTCAGTCCCAAATCAAAATACGCCAAAATACTAAGCCGAATATCAGAAAAATGGAGCATTTTCCTGATTTGTTGGTAGGCTAGAAAATTTGAAAAATTAAGCCATTATTAGATTTTTGGTCTGCGATGAAAAAAATGGCAAAAAACTTTTTTAAGAGTTTTTTTCAGTGTCAGTCCCAAATCAAATCATGCCAAAATACTAATCAGAATATCAAAAATTAGAGCATTTTCCTGATTTTTTGGTGGGCTAGAAAATTGGAAAAATAAAGTCATTATTTGATTTTTGGTCTGGGATGAAAAAATACAAAAAAACTTTTTTAAGAGCTTTTTTACAGTGTCAGTTCCAAATCGAAAAAAGCAAAAATACTAATGAGAATATCAGAAAAATGGGCCATTTTCAAGATTTTAGGGTGGACAAGAAATTTTAAAAAATTAAGCAATGTTTTATTTAGGTTCTGAAACGAATATTAGTAAAATATACTTTTCAGACGCTTATTCCAATCGAAGAACAAATAATACATAAGATGCCCTGACTCCAAAAAGCCCGGGGGATCTTAGTATAATCTGAGCTTCAAATTGGAAGTGAATATTAGAAAAATTGAGCAATATCTAATTTGGGGTCTGAAAGGAAAATCAGTAAAATATTTTTTTTAAAAGTGAATTGGACTGAAATGTGAGATTATACTAAGATCCCCTGACCCATGTCCACAGTAAGGTGGATTTTTTGAACTGTGAATGGAGTTTCTAGGTGAAAGTGTTTTTTTGAGGTCCCTTAATCCTAACCCTAACCTTCCATCCGCCTCCATTCTAAATCTCTGAACTTTTAAAGGAGTACAATTCTAAAACTATGCAACATTTCAAAGATTCCTTTTCAGGCAAACATGTCCACAGTAAGACGAACATTTTAAAGTATGAATGAGGTTACTAGGCATAAGTATGTAGTTGTAAGCCTGCCTTTAAATGTCCATTGCCGCATCGACAATGAATGGGGCGCTTAAAGTTAAATATCTCCAAAACTACAAATGATTTCAAAATAAAAAATCTCAAGCATGCATGTCCACAGTAAGGTGGATTTTTTGAACTGTGAATGGAGTTTCTAGGTGAAAGTGTTTTTTTGAGGTCCCAAAACCTTCCATCCGCCTCCATTCTAAATCTCTGAACTTTTAAAGGAGTACAATTCTAAAACTATGCAACATTTCAATGATTCCTTTTCAGGCAAACATGTCCACAGTAAGATGAACATTTTAAAGTATGAATGAGGTTACTAGGCATAAGTATGTAGTTGTAAGCCTGCCTTTAAATGTCCATTGCCGCATCGACAATGAATGGGGCGCTTAAAGTTAAATATCTCCAAAACTACAAATGATTTAAAAAAAAAAAATCTCAAGCATGTATGTCCACAGTAAGGTGGATTTTTTGAACTGTGAATGGAGTTTCTAGGTGAAAGTGTTTTTTTGAGGTCCCAAGACCTTCCATCCGCCTCCATTCTAAATCTCTGAACTTTTAAAGGAGTACAATTCTAAAACTATGCAACATTTCAAAGATTCCTTTTCAGGCAAACATGTCCACAGTAAGATGAACATTTTAAAGTATGAATGAGGTTACTATGGTGAAAAATACATTTACTAAGTCCAGAGCTCGATGAATGTTAGGGACCAAAAAAAGTGTCACTACAAAGTACTACCAATCAACTCTAAATTGCCTGAAACGTACTCCTAACAGGTTTTCGGGGGGACGATTTTGGCCTCCACACTTGGTGATTTTTTCGGATTTAACTTTCGTTTCGGTAGTGACCAACTTTCGTTTCGGTAGTGACACAATGGTGAAAAAAAAAATGTCACTACAAAGTACTACCAATCAACTTAAATTATCTGAAACGTACTCCTAACAGGTTTTTGGGGGGACGATTTTGGCCTCCACATAGTGATTTTTTCGGATTTAACTTTCGTTTCGGTAAAATAAAAATACCAATCAACTCTAAATTGCCTGAAACGTACTCCTAACAGGTTTTTGGGGGGACGATTTTGGCCTCCACACTTAGTGATTTTTTCGGATTTAACTTTCGTTTCGGTAGTGACCAACTTTCGTTTCGGTAGTGACACAATGGTAAAAAAAAAAAAGTCACTACAAAGTACTACCAATCAACTCTAAATTGCCTGAAACGTACTCCTAACAGGTTTTTGGGGGGACGATTTTGGCCTCCACACTTAGTGATTTTTTCGGATTTAACTTTCGTTTCGGTAGTGACCAACTTTCGTTTCGGTAGTGACACAATGGTGAAAAAAAAAATGTCACTACAAAGTACTACCAATCAACTCTAAATTGCCTGAAACGTACTCCTAACAGGTTTTTGGGGGGACGATTTTGGCCTCCACACTTAGTGATTTTTTCGGATTTAACTTTCGTTTCGGTAGTGACAAACTTTCGTTTCGGTAGTGACACAATGGTGAAAAAAAAAATGTCACTACAAAGTACTACCAATCAACTCTAAATTATCTGAAACGTACTCCTAACAGGTTTTTTGGGGGACGATTTTGGCCTCCACACTTAGTGATTTTTTCGGATTTAACTTTCGTTTCGGTAGTGACCAACTTTCGTTTCGGTAGTGACACAATGTTGAAAAAAAATGTCACTACAAAGTACTACCAATCAACTCTAAATTATCTGAAACGTACTCCTAACAGGTTTTTGGGGGACGATTTTGGCCTCCACATAGTGATTTTTTCGGATTTAACTTTCGTTTCGGTAAAATAAAAATACCAATCAACTCTAAATTGCCTGAAACGTACTCCTAACAGGTTTTTGGGGGGAAGATTTTGGCCTCCACACTTAGTGATTTTTTCGGATTTAACTTTCGTTTCGGTAGTGACCAACTTTCGTTTCGGTAGTGACACAATGGTAAAAAAAAAAAAGTCACTACAAAGTACTACCAATCAACTCTAAATTGCCTGAAACGTACTCCTAACAGGTTTTTGGGGGGACGATTTTGGCCTCCACACTTAGTGATTTTTTCGGATTTAACTTTCGTTTCGGTAGTGACCAACTTTCGTTTCGGTAGTGACACAATGGTGAAAAAAAAAATGTCACTACAAAGTACTACCAATCAACTCTAAATTGCCTGAAACGTACTCCTAACAGGTTTTTGGGGGGACGATTTTGGCCTCCACACTTAGTGATTTTTTCGGATTTAACTTTCGTTTCGGTAGTGACAAACTTTCGTTTCGGTAGTGACACAATGGTGAAAAAAAAAATGTCACTACAAAGTACTACCAATCAACTCTAAATTATCTGAAACGTACTCCTAACAGGTTTTTTGGGGGACGATTTTGGCCTCCACACTTAGTGATTTTTTCGGATTTAACTTTCGTTTCGGTAGTGACCAACTTTCGTTTCGGTAGTGACACAATGTTGAAAAAAAATGTCACTACAAAGTACTGCCAATCAACTCTAAATTATCTGAAACGTACTCCTAACAGGTTTTTGGGGGACGATTTTGGCCTCCACACTTAGTGATTTTTTCGGATTTAACTTTCGTTTCGGTAGTGACCAACTTTCCTTTCGGTAGTGACACAATTCGGATTTAACTTTCGTTTCGGTAATGACCAACTTTCGTTTCGGTAGTGACACAATGAGTTGTCTACTGTCTTGCATGCACTTCAGCAGTGGTGGGAGAAGTAAGGCCCAGCATCCCTATTCTGGGGGCGAACATTTGTAAAAAATAACAGATTTACAACGTGTCGACATGTTGTGAGCTTGTAGATTGACAATTTTTTGTGAACAGATTTGGTGTAGATGGTAACAAGGCAAGCGGGAAAGTTGCAACTTTACTAAGAATAGATTGTTTAAGTGGTAGTTAATGTAGAAATACACTGTGCATCTAAATACTAAAAGGATAAGTATTTCCTTCTCATCTGAATGTTTCAAGTCTCTATGGCTCAAGAGATCTGTCACTGTTTATGAACCAAAGAGTTTAAGGTTCAAAGCTCCTAAAGAACATTTTCACTGTCCATCCAAATTCTAAAAGGTGAGGGTTAAGTATTACGTTCTAATTGCAATTGTCCATACCTGTGTGGCTCAAGAGATAAATGGAGGGTCTGAAGGTGGAAGGTTTAGGGTTCAAGGCTCCTGAAGAACATTTTCATTGTCCGTCTAAATCCTTAAAGGTGGGTTAAGTAGTATGTTCTCAGATGCATGGTTCATGCCACCATGGCTCAAGAGAAAACTCTGGGGTTTATAAACCGAAGGTTTAAGGTTCGAAACTCCTGGAGCACATTTTCACTGTCCATCTAACTTCTAAAAGGTGGTTTAAGTATTACGTTCTCATTTATATTCTCTATACCTGTGTGGCTCAAGAGGTAAGTACAGGTTCTGAAAGCAGAAGTTTTGGGGTTCAAGGCTCCTGAAGAACATTTTCACTGTCCATCTAAATTCTAAAAGGCGGGTTAAGGATGACGTTCCCAATTGTAGCTTCCATGCCAGCGTGGCTCAAAAGGTAAATCAAAGGTTTACAAACCAAAGGTTCGAGGTTCAAAGCTCACTCAAAACAATTCAAACGACCACTAAATACAAACTGAAAGGGTAAAACAACTAAGATGAAACTGTGGTCAATACAAAGTGGTGATGAAAAAAAAAAACACTAAACAATACAAAAACACTAAAAGATAAAAAAAAAGTATGTCAAATTAATGTGAAAAAATAGGGTCTATAAAACAAAAAAAACAACCTTTGCATAATATGTAAATTTATTAAGCTCCTCCCCCTGGGGGTGGGCTCCCTCCATGCTCCTCCCTCTCCTGCCGGATTCTTAAGCTCCTCCCCCTGGAGGTGGGCTCCCTCCATGCTCCTCCCTCTCCTACCGGAGCTAAAAGAGGGCGTGAGGAGGGCGGCGGGCTTCATCCATGCTTCTCGCCTTAACAAGACAGAAAATTGAGATCTTCCCTGACCAAGATTCAAACCCACAACCGTCCGCTTGTGAAGCCTATGCTTTTCTCTTGCACCACCAGGCTTTTCACATTTACTAGGATTTTGAGGTTGTATTTAAACTTTCAGGGAGAGGTGACAGGTCAAAAGATGAAAATCCACAGCAAACACCTCTACCCCTGATAGAATGACTGAATCTACTAGATACACCCTCTGATGATCAGAGAAAGGGTTCATTATGACACGACTGAGATTTAGGTTGTTTGAAACCATCTGATGGAAAATGTTTACTCTGGCTGAGTCTGAACCCAGATTTACACTTTCATTGAAAGGAAACAGAGAGATGTTTTGTAATGTCATAAAAAATCAAACCCTTTTTGTCATTTATAAATTCCTTAGTTTCAGATTTGGTGTTAAGTTTGGTGCAGTTTTGGTGTTAAATCAAGTAGGCTACAGTGTTCTCACTTTGGACTGGACATTAAAAAATATGTCTGTAAAGTGTTCAACTATAGTTCCTCAAACAGTGCTGTATTATGACCACAGATCCTCTTTGATTGGCTGAATTAATTTTAAGAAAATACCTCTTTACACTCATGGCATGCAGCATATCAATCAAATCAATGATCAATTATAGGCCAAGCTCCATACTTCGTTTTGAGGTATTCTCGTGACTCAGGGATAACAAATTACGTAAATTGAATCCAACCACTTAAGTGTAATTTATTTATTGTGACAACCAACCAAGAGTGTTGCAAATGGCTGAACAAAATGAGGAAACTCACACAAAGAACGTTTGAATTATTTTATTAAAACTAACTTAACCCCATATGGGTAACCGGTGAGCCTCAGGGCTCAATACTAGTGTATTTTCTGTTTTGTGTTATTTTGAGGAAAGCTTTGACTGAAATTAGCCGATTGTCAAGCTCACGTGTTGCAGTGAGCTTGTCGATCGGCTATGTTCTGCTGAAGCTATACCCACAATACGGATACTGGGGTGGTTAACAGTGCTTAAAGGGCAAGACCACTTGGTGGACGTTTGGGTTGTGTAGTTAGCTCAAGCCTTGCCATGATGCATCTCCAAAGGTGGGCAAGAAATCTAAAATAATTGCTCCATTGAGAATTAAAAATATGCTCCTCATTGAATTACATTGTATGCTGAAACAGCTCTCAAAGTCACTCTTTTAGCACAAACAAACGCAAATAAAGTTGATTCAGACAATCTAGAACATCACCAAACCCAGTACCGTTTCTTTTTTAAATAAAAACGCTAACATCCTAGTTGACATTTTTATTAAAAAAAACAAACAGTACTGGGTTTGGTGATGTTCTATATTGACTGAATCAGCTTTGTTTGTGTTCATTTATGTGCTAAAAGCGTGACTTTGAGAGCTGTTTTACCGTACAATGTTAATGAGGAGCATATTTTGAATGATCAATTTCAATTCAATGGAGAAATTATTTTAGATTTCTTGTTCACCTTTGGAGTTACATCATGGTAAGGTAAACTACACAACCCTAACCTCTACCACAGTGGTCTTGTCCTTTAACAACCAAAAGCCAAAAGGCTGGAGTGCTCCCAGTGTGCTTCATGGTGAGAGAGCAAACAGGAATGAAGTCCAGCCACCTGTTTTATAGAGGACAATCCAGGTGGGCCAGATCTCCACTGATGACATACTCCGCCCTCCAATCATTCTGAAACACATGACACATAGTTAGTAACCATGACAACCACACCAGTTACCCTGACAAGTATGGCAAAGATGGGTCTTCCATTGCTTCAGTCATCAAATCAATTTCAGCGTTTTAATGGATGAAATTGTACCTATCATTCCTTGATTCTCACATTCCTAATATTGTAATGTTTATTTTGTTACTGTTGACTCTGTTTTTTGATCATTGTAATGCAGTCAGAGTCTGTTACTTCTGTGGAACAGTTCATAACAAACACTATAAGCTTTGTTGTAAACTCTTTCCAATGAAAGTATAATATTTATTTTGCAATGTTGACAATGCAATGTTATATGTTGTGTGAGGGTGCTCACATGCATCATAATCTCAAAGCAGTATAAAAGTCAAAGCGTATGTCAACAGCAAAAATGCATCCCTATTCCCCCCATACCTGCCAACCTCAGACCGTCCGATAACAGGAGATTTTTTTTCATCAAGTAGCTACACTGGCTGTTATTGTCACTTTGGATCGATAGATTAAAATATGACCAAAGACCAAAAATAAATATTCACCGGGACCAAGATTCAGTCCCACAATCTTTTGACTGTGGAACCTCAGCTTTTCTCTTGCACCACCAGGGGGGGCTCTTGACCACGCTGGGGGTCCCCGGATCTGCGTGAAGTTGTTTTTGCTATTTTAGAATGTTTATGCTGAAAAGTAACAGTTTTGGCCATAATGAGGTTTCCGCCAGACAATAATTATATTTATTACTTTTATTGTACATGCAAAATTGCTGCTACACAGGAATCTCGGCATCTGAGCAATCTGGCTCCCAAGAGTGTACTATTTTTTTTCGCCTTTATCATAAAGGTTGCTGGACAATATATAGAGGATGAAATGCATAATTCATCAAATAATATAAAGGTAATATCAAATACATTGTAAAAAATTAGAGACATGACGCTTTATTAGCAAGACAGTCTTTTATTATATTATTCCTTTTTTTGCTGGTTTCCCCTGACACGCACGCACACACACACACACACACACACACACACACACACACACACACACACACACACACACACACACACACACACACACACACACACACACACACACACACACACACACACACACACACACACACACACACACACACACACACACACACACACACACACACACACACACACACACACATGCATCATGATTTGTGTGCATGGGGAACTCATTTGAAACAAGCTCTGTGCTTTTATGAGTCTTCCAGTTTAGTAGACCTTGTATTGTGAATTTGTACTTCCATGTACTGTTGTTCTCATGTCTTACTAAATAAAGTACATCAATCAATCAACACAAATGAAACTGTTTGCTACGTAGTGCCACCTAGTGGCGTAACCCTACATACTGTCCCACTGTGACCAGATACATCACCTAACTAATGACCAACGAAATATATTCTGCAAAGCTATCCTACTATTTTTCTAGGGCTAAAATCAGTACAATTCCTAATTGCATTTCCTACAATTTCTTTTCATTATCATCACAAAAGATTCTTCAAAACAATTTCAAAAAGTATCTGAAAATAGCAGATCCACAAACTCTTTTCACTATTAAAGTGGTTAATTCATCATGTATTTTTGTACGTTTGCATCCCCGGGGAGACACCAAATGAATCTTTTGGGTCTCCGCTGAAAAACGGGAACCACTGTAAATGTCTTTACTCCTGTTCAGTTTTCTTGAGGATCCAGACCTCGTTTCTGCGGTTGGTGAGTTTGAAGGGGCTGTCATAGCCTGCTGTGTAGTAAGGCTTGTCTTTGTAGGGAACGCCGGCCTTCTGGAGACTCTCCAGGAGTTTCAGGAGCTGCTCACGCTTCATCTGCTCATTGGAGAAGCCCCCATATGTCCTGGATGGGAAAGTGGGTATGGTTGGTATTGACTGGTATTGACTGTATTGACTGTGCTTTTTGCTTTGGCAATGTAAACGTATGTTTTCTCATGCCAATAAAGCCCTTTGAATTGAATTGACTGGTATCTAATGAATTCTAGTCCTTTGGCAACTTTTACGCTTAATAGCTCTTTGTCATTTTGGAAATTAATTAGAAAAGAAAAATGAATGAGATGTTTTTGTTTGTTTCTTTTTAAATAAATGAGAAATGTTGATTAATAATATTGCTTTGCTTAAGAGTATCTTAAATCTAAGTGAAAGAGGTACAAGACAACATTGGATAACAACTTATTGAGAGTCTTTTAGAGCTCTTTAAAAAGATGCTTTTTACATTGGTTCCTGTGACAATAATCCTAGGGACTTTGAGCCTTCTGCTCTACACTGTGCTGCACCTGGTGTAGGCTGTGAACTCGTCCCTGTTCTCCAGGAACACTTCAGGGTCACTGGGCTCAGGCGGACTGGCCTGGTGCTTCTCTGGGAGGAAGAAGGAGACCGTGAACTTAGTTTCACAGGCCGGGCCTGCTCCAGGCTCCACCAGACACGTGACAGGAGCAGTCATCTCCACACTAGCCTCTGCGGTACAAGAACACAAACATGCTGTTATGAACATCATGTATGGATGACACACAAGTAGGCCTGTAACTATCGATTATTTTCTTAGCGAGGATTCTATAGATTACTTTTGCAATTAATCGAATACTCGAGAAGCACATTCATTTCTTTTTTTTTAAATAGATAAAATAATCGATTGCCGTTTTTTATATTTGTGTTGTGCAAAAATAGTGGCGATAGCCGATCTACGAGCTCACAAAGCGTCACATATCTTTGAAATGTTCTGCACCTTGAATGACATTTCGAATATAGGAGACGCTTATGAATGGATTATTTCATTAAATAAGTTAGTTCTATTAACTGTTGCACCCCATACAGACAAGAAATCCAAATACACATGGTCCTGGCGCAGTAGGGCCCATACAGAGATAGCGGTTTAAATCTGTTACAAGACTATGTGTTTGACATGAAATCATACAGTATATCACCTATAAGCACACATTGATATTCCAGCTACTGTATCAAAAAGCCATACCTTGTTACAGCTGAACAGATGGGTGGGTATACTGTATCACCTACCATAAACATTCTGTGCTACTGATTGAGCCACAATTATAGCTAAATTGATATTCCTGATTACTTTTGCTTAATATTGCAATCATAAACATTAATCACTAGTATTGTTAACAATGATTGTTTTTATGGAAAAATATATAGATATTGTTATCATTTGTTTAAACTAAAGCCTTTGTTGCAGCTCAAATGGTATGTAATGGCCTCTAGGATTTCATTGTTCCGCTATAAACCTGATGGGAGATTGGTTGTGCAATGCTCTAGTTATCTTAAACTTAGGGCAAGGTGCAACAGCTAAGAAATAAGGTGTTTGAATGAATTGTCAAGTTTCACGATGACATCATTGTGGAGCATAAATTCACGATTTACACACAATATATATAGACATTAATAACGCTTGTGTAAAGTACTACATAAAACAAAGGTTGAGTTTCTAATGCAGTCTGCCAGCAGCTGGAACATTGACGACACTTGTAGGGGGACAAAGACAAGAGAAAGTCCTCATATTCCATTGTTTAAACAATTGAACATACACAAAACAGCTGTCCAATACTGACCGATACCAGTAGTTAACGTATTTTAATATAATTAGGTTCTAGATTAGAATTTAATCTTTTTCTGGGAGACATGAATGCATGCATGAATGAATGAACAAAGACTCTTCTTTTAGTACTTAAAAGTAGTCTGATTTTTTGGTGAAAAAGTTAAAGCTCTACATTCAGATAATAACCATTGTTATATAGTATTTGTTCAGTAACAGGGGTCTCTCTGTCTCTCCAGCTCTTTAGTTAACAGAAAATATTTTTTTCAGGTGGGTTGACAAAATCAGCCAGTCAAGGGAGAGTACCCATTTATCACCTTCAATTGTATAGTGTTCCAGTTCCAATTTTGTCTGGTTACTTCTTTGTGTCCTCACTTCCAATTTCACTTGTTTATCCTGTATACTGCATGAGTTCTCTCTCCTGATTGGACAAAATTGGAACGGTGACCTGAACACACTATACACTATATTAATAGAGCTGGAGACGGGGAGACCCTGTTACAGAACAAACACTATAGCAATGATTACTCACTTTTAATCACTTTTAATGTGAAGCATGCGTGATAGTTGGTTTGACTGATGATTGAATTCAATAGATTCACAGGGCAATGAAGGCATGCAGCATTAATTGGTTTATATTTCATATATATTTCATATACAGTAGTCCAGTGATTTTAAAAGTGGGGGTTCCAGGGGGTCCCCCTGAGGAACAGTTGAACCACTTTAACTCTATTTTATACTTGGGCTATTTCCGAAACATGCTGCCTAATACAGTACATATCAATTTGGGTGTCCTTGACATGAGAACCACTGCTGTAACCGATGAGGGGGAAGAAAAGTATACTCCTCAGTGTTAATGTATCCACTTGTAACTTACAAATGGACCACTTGGTATTTATGTTGTACACTCTCACAGTTCATTTAGCTGTATGAACAGAGAGGCATAAACACTAAACAGGGAAGATATCCTACTGTTTAGATCACTGGTTCTCAAAGTGTGGTCCGGGGACCCCAGGGGTCCCCAGCTAATGAGGCTACTTGAAAATAGCCGATCTACAAGCTCACAACACATCGCCATGCAAAGAGCTGTGAGCTTGTAGATCTGCTATTTTTGAAGAAATATGACAAATGTTGTCAAATCTTCCCTTTTCAAACGGGGGTGTGGACAAGTATCAATTTTGGCGGTCCTTGACACATTGTTTTTTTGATTGGTTTAGAAGATTGGTTTTGGTTAGTGAAACTCACTTGGTTTATTGTTGCCTTGAATATAGCTAAAGAGCCTGCGGAAGCCAGTCTTCAAGGCTGCATCCCCCTCCATCCCACTCAGCGTGGTGCTCACCCATTTTGTAGCATGGTACGTCCGCACCTCATAGTCCTCCTGTCCCTAGAGAAACACACGTTTCATTTCATACAAATGTTGTAGATTAGTGCAGTGGTTCCTTAATAGTGAGGCGGCTTAGCTCAAGATATCAGACCAATCGTTAATTTTGTCAGTGCCAAATTTGGTAAATGTGTTGATAGATATATTGGGAACCAAACTGGATATTGCGGCATTGCAAATTCACATCCTGGTGGGCGTGGCAGCCATCCCATATTACATTTTAAATTGGCTTGAGGGAGAGACAGTTCTTCCATTACATTGAGCAGACATCTTTCTTAAATGCTTCCTGCACACTTGCTGTCTGGTCATCGTGGAGCACATCATATCATCTTCCCATGAGCTGGAGTGCATCTTCAAAGTCCTCAATCAGCGCTGCAACCTCAGGGCCTGCTACCAATCACCATGACTTAATGCCACCATGATATAATGATGTCATATATAATATAATAATGAAGTGTTGGAGATGAGATGCTACAGAAGACTCATTGGTATCTCCTACACCCAACATGATGTCACCAACGAGGAAGTCCGGAAAAAGATCAGCCAAGCCATCGGCCCACATGATGACCTGCTTACCACTGTCATAAAGCGAAACTGAGGTGGTACGGACACATCACCAGATCCTCAGGCCTCGAAAAGACCATCCTTCTAGGCACCGTACAATAGCTCCAGGAGACGAGGGAGACAAATGAAAAGATGGGAAGATAACATCGGAGAATGGACTCACTTGAAACTCAGTGAGGCAATGAGAGCTGCCGAGGACAGAGAGGGATGGAGAGAGCTGGTCAACAGATCGTCTGTGGCGCCTCAACGACCCACCGGGGTTATGGGATAGGTGAAGGTGAAATCGATCAACACATCTGCGAGGGGTCCCCTCACACTTACATTACACCGCAGATCCGCCTGATATGCCCATATATGGACATCTCTGTATCTGTCAGTCCATGTCCCTTTTATGCCCATATATGGAGATCCCTGATGTCATCAGTATATGGCCATACATGGGCATGCCCCCTTTTGTGCCCATATATGGAGCTGAGTGGGTTTTTTGCGCCTGATGCCATGATGACACATTGAGGTTAGACAACACACTCCATATTTGGGCGTAATTATCGCCCCAATTATCCAGTTTTGTTCCCAATGGCAATATATCTATCAACACATCTGCCAAATGTGGTGCTTTTATCACAAAGTTAACGATAGGTTAGCTACGCCTCCCCACTATAAAGACCCCTGGTGGGGGGTCCCCGAACTGCAACTTGAGAACCACACACACACTGGTGAACGACATGATGCAATAAAGTAGTTTTAATACAACATATTTAATACAAACCTGTTCGTTCATGTTTTATAGCAGTTTTGAGCAGAAATGTATAACTTATTATTCTATTTGTATGCACACTCTGCAAGTTAGGCTAAGTTAGTTCTTTTTTTTTTTTATCAGATCAGATCTTTTTTTTTACTAATCAGATCATGTGTCGACCTATTTATACCTATGTTCTAATGCACCTGGCTTGTATTGCATCTTTGGAAATGATTCTAAGTTTGTAGTGTAGACTTGTATTTACCTGACTCTCCTGTAAGGTGGTATACTTCGGACTCTGTAGTCCTGATGAAAACAGTGCTTGTCCCACCGTTTTCAGCATGTCTCTCGTTGTGCACGTACTCAAATATGATGTCCCAATAAAAAGTCAATGATCAACACATCACGGGTTATCTTACCACTGCAATACAATATGTAGGGTTGGATTAATCGAGTTCAATTGGGGTTGCAAACTTACATTCAGAACTAAGCACTGACAAGATATTTTCATAATTAAAGTACGCTACAGATATAACACATTAATTCAGTGATTCTCAAAGTGGGGTCCAGGGTCTCTCTGGGTTCCTTTAGGAGGGTTTCAATTGACCGTAACTCTGACAGTGTACACATGGAACCAAATGGACCCGTACCATTTGCATACTGTCAGAGTTAAGGGGAATCCTTGACATTTTAAAGTTTGACAAGCACTGGATTCATTTGTCATATTGTAACTTGCTGGTTGATGGATAAAATCCAATTACCTGAAAATGAATGTGTCCCGTAATGTCTATCTTCTCTGCTGTCTGCCTGTCAAATGTGTGGAACGCCTTTGTTTTGATACTATCTCTACTGGTCACATGACATGTGTGTTACGATGGACATGTGTGTTACGAACTCGAAACCTCATTGGATGAACATACAAGCACTTCAAAATAAGAATACCCCCTTTTATGACGTATGAAATGCCCAAAGAAACAGAAGTGAATGGTATTATTACAGTACTAAAAAGGCAAACAGACTACTAATACTCAGGTTAATAAGCAAAAATGTTTTTATCTTTGCCTCATTGCCGTCTATTGGAATGTGAATGCACTATTTTGGCAGGGCTTTTCAGTCATCTTATTGTACATTTCCATCATACATTTAATTATTTTACATTTACAATTCAGGACTGATGCTAATATATCATAATGTATTATGGTGAAATTATGAAATTAAATGCATATTCTAGATGTGGAATATTATAATTAATAGTGCTTTTAGGCTGTTTTTTAGGCTGCTACATCCCAAACCTCACACTTTACTGGGTGGAATTAGTATCAGTCCCTATTCCACCCAGTAAGTACACAAAGCAAAGTCGAAGACTTTTGAGAATTTCTGAGCATCTCTTTTTTATTATTATCATTGATAACAAAGGAGATTGATTTCTAACTTTACAACTAAAACAAAACCACTCCTCATCTGCAACAAATGACTGACAAACAGGTTCAGAGGTCAGGCAAGGAGACGCATCAAAAACGTGAGAAGCCTGATTTATACTTCGTCGAAAGACAGAGTTGTGTACTGAGTGAGAGAGACTGACAATAGCTGAACTATAAGCTCACAACGTGTCACGGATGCAACACATTGTGAGCTTGTAGATCAGTTACTTTCAGTATAAAACACAGTTGTACGATGGAGCATAAATTAGGCCAGAGGGGTTGTGGATCGAAATGAAATCAAGCCTTTTGAAAATGTCATATAACCATAAACCCATACACACTCACTTCAGGGCAACTTGGTTATGGATGAATTTCTTATGAGTATGCAATTGACTCAAGACAATGAGTAATGTTAAGATGTTACACTTAGACCTCAGCTACAGAGAGAGCAGACAGGTGGAGAATGGAGAATAGTGGTACAAAGCAAACCAGTTACACATGAGAGGACGGCATGGGACAGATAAAGTCTCATCTCGAAGCAGTGGATGAGGAAAGCAGCCATGCTCGGGACCAGGGCAAGTCAAGCAAGTCTGTAGAGTGAAGTTGTGTGTAGATAGATACTGTATTTATGTATAGTGTAAAGCCACATTGGACACTCTAACCAGTAGTATTAATCTGCCGTCAGTTTAATATCTGTCTCTAATTAAAAATACAAACCCGTAGAGAGACATGATTGGGGGACCATAAGAAAAGAAAACATGGACAGGATTCGGGGGACCATAAGAAAAGCAAACAGGAACAGGATGTGGGGGACCATAAGAAAAGCAAATGGGGACATGCATTCCAACATGGCAATGGCAGTCTGTCTAGTGTTGAACTCTCTTATGTGCCGACGGCCTTCTGTACATTCTAATTCGTAAAGCCTAGAGGTGACAGAAATGGAGAACGAGAAAGTTGTCTATCCAAGGCTTAGGGGGACTTCTCAAAAGACACAGCCAGAGACACAGCTCTGCAAACCATCCCTCGTCTTGGCTCCAAACGTTTCAGGACGATCCAGAATCAATCGTTACTCTGAGCCAACACGACACATTCTGTACGTATTGTACTGGTTCGCTTGGGATTGCGAGGGTCGCTCAGGGCTGGTACTTCTGGCGAATGAAGGAGAGCACATCGTCTTTGGACAGTTTCCCTGGATCCATCCGTGTCTGGGAGTCGTGAACTATAACCCCGTCTACCCAGGCCCAGAAGAGGCGCTCTGAGTGGCAGACGCTGAGGGAAAAAACACACACAGAAATAAAGGCAAAGGATCATCAGAGCATTATTATATATATCATTAACTAGCTGTTCAATTGTGATCTTATTATGCTGCACTCGCCTAACCCTCATGGCCACAAATGATTGAAATGTGATTAATATGAACATTTCTAGATAAATCTCAAAAGGAGTAAATTCAATATTTTATGAAAAACAGACAACTATTTGAGCAAAGTTTGTGATACGTACTGAAAGGGAGCAACAGCACTGGGGTGCAGGTCATAGGTGGACTCCTTGGTTATCTTATTGAAGAAGAATTTCTTCTTAGAGTTCTTGCTGTAAGCCATAGTCCAGGGTTCTAATGGACAGAGGAGGTATAAAATGGAGGTTAATGGTGTTGACAGACATTACTAATCAAAACATTCATACAAGTAGTCGCACTCCACAACTGTACACAAACACGCATCCACAGAACGTAAATGTGATATTTGCTAAATATAATTAAATTTTAATAATTTAAGCTTGTTTACAGAAATTATGAATAAGTATAGTTTCCTTTGATTATGATTTTCTATTATACTGAATATTTTTATCTGAATAGTTCTATCTACCAGATCCCTGAAGTGTCTTTCTCTTCATTGAAGTCAACTAGCTGTCAGCTGTGTCAACACAACGCAGAAACTATTGGCTGTCACCACTGTCAGTGATATACAAGAGATTCAACAAGGGTGTTATAAACTCTTTAGTCTAGTAGATTATTGACCCCAGTTACACTAGCTGTCAGCTGAAAACATTGTAGCAGGACTTTTGAGTGTCCTGCCAGAACTAGTAGGGAAATATCCATCCATATACACACACACACACACACACACACACACACACACACACACACACAAACCAACCATTGACAGTTTTGACGATGTAAAGGCCTGTGGGAAGGAAGTGTCTGTCGTCTCTGCCAGTGTAGGACAGACGAGGTACTCCTCCTGAGCTCTTAGTCACCTTCATCTCCAGTCTTGGTGAAGAAGACCAAACCAACAAGAAGAAGAGATGGTTATGTCCCCATCCTCACCTCTAGGCTCATTTCCAGTATGAAGCTCAGTGAGATCTCGGTCTATGCATGACTCTCTCATCATCATACCTGACAAAGATCTTCTCCATTTCTTCCAGTCTGTACACCTCCTTCACTCTAGGTTATGAAAGAAAGGAGATAAAATGGCAAAATCAAAAGCTTTTAGTTCATGGAATTTTAAACAATTGCAGGAACCCTACAGAGTGATGTTAAAACAGTGGATTTATTTATTAATTTTACCTGATAGGGTTCATGTCTGGTCTGCTGGGCTTAGACACGGCCTTGACAAACTTCTCAGCCATCTGGATCCTTAAAGAAAATGGCCATCATTTGTTTGGTTGTGTGGTCAGTGAGTCTAAAGTTAGCTAAAATGCTTGTAAAGATTTGGGATCTCTACGTCCCACTGTCTTTTTACTGTACCTTTGGTTGAAGTGCTGCTCTCTGACATCGGTGCCGTTGAGTACTAGAGCATCCAGTACGTGTACTGCGTTGATCCTTCGTTGGGCCTTGCCCTGGGGAGCAAACACGTTACACATGAAGAAACACAGCCAGCTGCAATTGCAGGGTCAACTATTACTGAGTATAACTCAGTAATAGTCAAAACCATTCCTGTGATTCTACTGTATTATCGTCCAATATACCAGAGTATATTATCATCCAGCATGTTCCAATAACAGGGACATGCTGGGTACAGAAATCTAGCCAGGCATTAAAAGGCTTTGATTCTCTTAAGTACTTTTCCACAACTGGTTACCGTGTCATATCTATTCCTCCCTACATTACATTTCCTACACTCTCATCTCACCTCTCCCTTAAGCTCCTGGACAATTTCTACACTCAGCAAGGTCTCTCGGGGCAGCTCCAGCTTAAAGCTCTCAAGCTTCTTCCAGCGCAGAGGCATCTTACCATCCCACGTGTAGATCTGGGATTTCTGTACCAGGTAAAAGATAAGAGGAGAGGGAATGGACAGAAACATCAGAAAAAAAGACTGAGTAAAATGGACAGTTACATACATTGATGTCATTATTTGGGATTTGCTGCATTAACTTTATTTTCTTTTTAATCAAAAGCTTTTATTAAAGCAAAAATCTAAAAGAACAAGACAAAAACACTGTCTTTTTGTGCCTATTAGGACTCACCCCAAGTGCTAGCAGGAAGATCTGTTCACCTCCTCCTACAATGCAGCGGTAGTCCAGGACGTGATGGATCTTTTCTAGCGTACTGGAGTTGAGAGGGCCGATCTTACTCTGGAACAACTCTACATCTGAACCCTGACATGGAAATGATGTACTATTTAAGCCAACAGCTCGCAGTTACAGCATCATTGCTGAAGTAACTCAGCAATGATGTAATAAAAATATATAATGCAATATCAGATGACAGACTGACCTTGATCAGCTCAAAGAATTTATTCTTGGGGTCTGAGGAGGCAGGAGTCACTCTGGCTTTATCAGGGACCTAGAAAAGGAGACATGCACAAATTGCACATAAGAGCTACACCGTGAGATACACTTAGAACTAGACAATGTGCTCAGCAGAGCGCAGACTTCAGTCAAGGACAGGTGACAGTTTGTTTATAAGGTTGGTCAGTCACTGATGAGGGATTAATTGTGTCTGAATTGTGGGCTGAATAGTGGTGCTTCTGGTGTTACATTTCCTTTTGGCCAATATAACTTCATGATGCATTATTGAGTACTGACACTCCTTTGGCTGGAAATGGACAACAAAATGGTGTGAATCAGTTTTTCCTGGGCCCAGGACCAAACTTTCCACCAAGAATGTCCTCCTTGGCAGTGGTATTTAGCCTGGAATATGTAGCAAAAATTAGCTTTACTTCTGTTATAGGGCATGTTCAGGGTAGTATAACTATTATAGTGGTTGGTGTTACTTGTTTTTTCCCAGTTTCCCACTCACCCCCCAAAGCTTAAAACATTCCTTCCTGATGTCAGCTTGCCTGGTCTCAGAGAGGGCCCTGGAAAAACAAAGCAATCAATTATACAATCAATTAAAACACAACGTCTCACACACACACACACACACACACACACACACGGATACACACGGATACACTCAAACACAGAGCGTGAAATAAAAAAAAGGTCAAGTAAGTGAAATAGAACAACTCACGGGTCTAAGACATAGGCATGAATCTTAGCCAAGGCCTTGATCTGGACGACACAGTGGCTGCAAGAGACACAATATCCCACATCAGTGACTGACCAAGTGAGAACTAAAGCTTCTCTGGAGTTACGGCTGGGCAATTAACCAAAACTGTATCGACACCGACATTGAGAACCAATAACTGACTTCATCTTGCTCATGTACGTTAATCAGAATGATCGAATAGATTTTTTTAAATTTAGAACAGACTAATCGACTAAATCATTTCGTCTGATTAGCCACAAAAGCCCTGTTTTATAGTTCATTGTACAATGGTGGCGTGTAAAAATAGCACAAATAGCCGATCTACAACCTCACAGCGCGTCACACGCTAAGCGTTGTAACAAGGTTACAACGCTAGATCTGCTGTTTTAGCTATTTTTTAAATTATTTTATAAACGCTTATTAATCGTAAATCGAGGCAAAAGTTTGAAATAATCGTGACATTTACTTGAAGTCATATGGCCCAGCCCTACTCTGAGTGTTCATGACACATCCCTACCTCTCGTTGGAGTTGACCATGTGCTGATAGAAGTCTGTGTCCTCCTTGATAAGGCTCAGAGGCACCACCTCCATAACGTCGTTTTCTGAGTTCTTCAGATGGTTGAGTTTCAGGTTTACTCTGAACATGTAATCCCTCACAAATTCGGAGCCGGGCTTCAGTCCGCGGCACACTATGTACCTATTGGACAAAACCAGTGTGTGTTGTTTTATTCATGTACTGCATTAATGATCTGTAAGAATTAAATGTTTATTCAGGCAAAAACCTCCACAACAAACACAATACAAATGTGTAATACAAATGACCAACATTGGTCTAACATAAAACATAACAAGTCTAAAGGTCTAAAAGCACTGCTAGCTGCCTGTAAAGGTTGTCTACTCCTTACATTTTCCTGGCAATCTGCCATGATGATTTTAATAGTTTGACATTTTGGCCTAAAGATGACGCTAGGGGAAGCATGGCATCACCATAATCAGTAGGGTTCATCATCCAGAGTGTATGAATGTACTAAACATGTTGAGGCAATCTGTCCATTAGATTTTTAAATATAGTCTGCAGTTTTTTACCATTTTTGATACCACGGGGGAAAATAACTGAGGGCATTTTTTTTAATCAAAGGCTGTGTGTTGTTTACTGTATATTACAGATTGGTTCTAATCTTATCTCTGGTACTGTAAGAGAAATATCACCCTTTTTTTAAATAAACATTTGTATTTTTCTCTTTAGATCAGGCCTTTAAAAATCACTAAATTAGTGTGTGTCTCAAGCATTAGGGTGCTAAAAAAAACAAAGTCTGTAGCATCAAGCTACAAACAGCGCTCAACTACTGCTATCTTTGTCAACCAAAATGGTCACAGAGGATCTGCTTTTGCCCAATGCCCCCTTTAATGAGCTTCTGAGCTTACACATCTGGAGCAAATGAATTCACAAGCAGCACACTTTCAGCAGTGCTGACAAAAGAGTGACGATACACACTCAGCCAGCTGACTGAATGAGAGGCAGGCAAGGCGTGCGGGGCTATTAGCCTATGTGAATACACACTGACTGCAACAGTGTATGCTCAACTCACTTGTGAGAGATGGGGGAGCATACCGATAAATGAAAATGTTAAATTTTTGACAACATTAATGTACAGTATACAGTGTGTTCATTTGTGTCTGTGTAAGGAGTTAAGATAGGAGTGCATACACGCACAAATAGGCATTGAGCATTCACAAAGCCTTACCTCTCGGAGTTGGCAGGCCTGCTGGTGAGGGGCTTGAAGAGGGAGATCCTGTCGAAAGAGAGGTAGAGCAGGTAGACCAGGCCCACACAGAAGGGAGTGAACAGGTCAAAGGTCTTACACACAAAATGGCCACCTGGGGGAGACAAACGCCACTGCTGTGACTCAGTAGTCTGGCATTAATCAGCTAACATAAATATTGCATACAAGACTAATAGCATGAATGACAAAGGAAAAAGCTGGCAAGATGGAGACAAATTGTTTTGCACATAGACAAACTTCAGACGTGTGTACCTGTCCTCAGTGTAGACATGGCGGTGAGGAACTGACAGAGCAACAACTGTTTGCTCAGGATCTCCTGAATGTTCTCCTGGCCCTCCACTGAGAAGCCCTTCAAACCATAGCACAGACACACACTTATCACAAATGTGTCTAAATTGTCTAAATCAGTGGTTCTAAAAATATATATTTAAAGGACCCCTAATAACTCTGAGAGTGTACAAATGGAACCAAATGGACCCGTTCCATTTGGTTCCATTTGTCTGTAACTCTCAAGAGTTACAGACCTGAACCCTGAGGGTCCCGGGAGACCCTACTTTCAGAACCCACTGTTCTAAATGTATATTTTGGTGTTAATCTAGCCTCATATCCTCGTCTAACATCATATTCCCTTTATATGGAGAGATCAGGGCATGGTATGCTAATAAACCAGCTAGTGATAAAGCATGATCTGGATTCACCAACATCATTTTGTGTACACATTTCCAGCACCAAGTAAGATAATTTCTACGCACATATTAGTGAATGAAGTCCAAAGACTTGAATAGACTTTCCCTCAGAGTTTTAAAACATAGAATGGTTGAAGTAGACTTTGGAAGTCGGTGCATTTGAGATGGGCGTACCCCATCAGCCATGAGGAAATGGAGCCCTCTCCTCTCTGTGCTCTCCAGGACAAAGTTCCGGAAGGCGCTCACATTCTCTGGCAGTGTGATGTCTCCATCCCCATCCACCCCGCCTTCACCTAGGACACGCAGAGTGGACAGAATTTAGACAAGATTGAGGACACTTCACTTCTTACATAAGATTATATGACACATATAGCAGTAATAGGCCTAAACTATCGAAGCAGTGTGTAAAACGCTGTGACCTACAGGCCATGTCTGCCCAACTCCCCGACCAGCCACCCCTCCACTGCCAAACAGTTGTGTACCGTAGTAAGGCTCAAAGAGTTCACTGGGTGCTGCATAGAAGTCTTCCAGTTTGAAATCGCAGGGGCCCTTTAGTGTCATGCCGAAGCCCTTGGCATGCCAGCGCCTCTTCCACAGTATGTACTCAGAGAAGCCCCCAGGCCCCGCACACACGTCACCAAAGTACAGCAGCTCACCCTCGCGATCCTTCGTCAGAGACTTCTGTGTGGTAAGAGAATCATAATCTTGTACAACCGCATAATTTTACCTTCACCCAAGAAAGTGGATACGTATTATTAGAAGTGAACTCACCCCTTGTGAGTCCTTTGGGTTGGTGAACATGTTGTCAAAACAATGGTCCATGTTGGCCATTTTCATCGCTGCCCTAAACGCGATTCATGCAAAATATTTCGGTTACAGAATACCTCAGAGGAAGGATGCAGGCCAGGCTATTGCAAACTGCTTTGTAAGTATGTATGCAAGAGGTACTGTAAATGCTGTGTTTTATTGAGGACTTACCTGTTAAGGAAGAAGCCTCCTCTGATGGTCTCGTAGGGGTTAGAGCGTGTCCGTGCTCTCCTCATCTCCTCACCCTCCAGGTCATCAAACACTGTCTGAACATAACAAACACACATGGTGAGATGTTTTATCTATTACTCAAAATTCCTGGTGGACATACTGAGTGTTATTGGTCAGTGTTACTGGCCAGCATTGACATGGTACCCTGTGGTTCCCACCAACAACCAGGAACCTGCTAAATACATACACTAGTGTGTTGTTTTCTTTTAATTTCATAGTAGAGCAAAGGGAAAGGGAAACTAGTGACGGAGATGGGAGAGAACATGCAACACAGGTCTCCAGCCAAACCAGGAACATTAGGATAATGTGGTCAACTTGTGTATTTGTTTTTAACTTTCAAATAAACCAAACAATCTGGTGTGCTACAGCACTATGTTGTGGAAAGCTATTTCTGTTTTTCTAATGCTGCTAAATAGTGCTAATGTATTGTGTTGCCGTGTGCTATGACTTGGTTTTCTTTCCTACTCACCTTGCATCTAAGAAGGGTGTGCAGGAGGTCTTCAGTACAAAACTCTGTCTCGTCCTCAATCTTTAATTTCCTCTGCAAGTATAAAGCAAACAAAGAATGATAATTCAAAGATGTAAAATGAATATTCACTGGTGAATACACAACATAAGGTCTAAGAGTGTGTGTGTGTGGGGGGTGTACCGGTCCCAATTCCATCCAGTCCTTCAGCTCATCTGCATCTGGGATCTCAGTGGAGCATTCTGGGAACCAATCTACTTTCTCCACAGCACTTGGCTGGACAAACAAACGATAGAGAGAGAGAGAGAGACGGGGGGGAGAAAAAGAAAAATAATATATAAAAATTAAGAAAGCCATAAGGAAAACACATTAAATGCTAGTTCATCGATATAGTTTAATATCACCACTGACTCAGGGCATCATGTCTACGTTCTCTGATAAATGTATTGTAAACAATGTGCTTTCGAGATGTGGTAGAGAGGTCATTATTACTGTTCTACATACCTCGGGTTCGTCCTGCCAGTCGACATTGAGCTCCCCCTGGAACCCCTGCAGTGTGAGGCCCAGACCTCTCCTCCCTCGCTGTGTGGAGGCCTCAATGATCTCCTTGCGCCCTTGACCAAACTTTCCCAGACCCTCGCCCTCACGGAAACCCATTTTGGCCTAAGGGGTGAAGTGGGCAAAGTGCAAGAGATTAGGGGACTGATTGAGGAAAGGTCTTTTCACCTATGATGAATATTATATTTCATAATGCACAGTAAAATCTTCAGTACATTTGCGTCCATTTCTGAACTGTCAGAGTTACAGTAAATGACAACTCAGCCAAAAACTTCACAATACTTATTTTTTTCTTTTTCTCCCACAACAATGGGTACAGTTATTTTAGAGTATATAATATAAACCCATACATTTTTATGTTTTGGGCATATCATTATAGGTGAACATTTTCATTTGTTGGAGTGCATGCGCAATGGAGAGACAAATTCAAAGACAATTCATACAGCATGGTCTAAATTGGGGAGGATTTCAGTACAGTACCATAAGTTTCTGTGACACGCTGTTGTACATGCCGAACTTTGAGGCTCCCTCAGTGGAGGAGTCCATGGTGGGGAGGCTGTGGGATGTGTTGGACATGGAGAAGCCTGGTCTGTGGTCCTCCTGGTCACTGTGGGAGTCACTTTGGCTGGAGTCTGCAGGACGACATGGAAATGACACACACACACACACACACACACACACACACACACACACACACACACACACACACAAGTACAAGTTCAAACACATCAGGAGAGGAGACACACGCAGTGATAAACAAACAAAAACAAAAAGTAAACAAAACATTTCCTGACTTTCTAGGGAGGACCACAAGAATCCCTGTACCATCCAAACGCTTCCCATTCATGGCCTTTAATGCAATCTTGGCCTTGTTAAGTATCTCAAATGTAATGTAAGCATAGAACTGGGACTACAGGCCCTTTCTCTTTATGTGCCCTCCCGTGTTGTGGAGTCATCGAGGTGGCACTGCAAGTGGTAGTGCTGCATTTGTACTCACCTAATAATACATTGCTGAGACTTGGGTTCAGCTTATTGTCATCTAGTTTCATATCCATTTTAAAGTTCTGACAGAAAACGTGTGTTTGGTAATCTCCTTTTCCACAAGCTTGACACGTACTACATTCTCTGCACGCAATGCGGCCTGAAATGATTGCAGGACTGAACATTATGTAAACTTCTTCCAGTGAGCACATAGGTATGGGGCAAACAATTGACAGGTGCGTTGCGATTGGTGCGGGGTAATAGACCCCTTATCAGATGACGTCACACTGATAAGAACCAGTTTGCGATGCAATGGAAAAGTCACTGCACTCTACACTGTGTGTAGAAATGCAATTGCATCCAATCAATCTTTCAGATGCTGTTTTTCTCCCAGCGTGGAGGAAGAATGCTTAGGATTTTTACTGTGATCTCTCGCTCTTGAAATATATAATCCTTGGTTTCTGTTGTGTGTAAACAATAATAGCAACTCAAATCAGTTGTCTTCCAAACCCCACCTCCAGTCGCTGTCATTAGAGCGGGGGAGCTCTCTATGATTACGGCTGCAGCCCATCAAGCCTAATTTATGCTCCGTCCTGCGAAGGTGTCATGCACAGAGAACAGCCGAGAATAGCAGACCTCCAAGCTCACAACGGAGTATATATGTCTCGCTAGGGCGCACCTCACCAGCCAACACACAAGAGGAAGTTGAATGAAATGAAACCAGCGCTCCCAAAACAACAGGTTTGGGGATCTGTTGGGAATTGATTACATGACACAGTCACCTGTGCGTCATGTCTCAATGTTTGTAAACAAATAATTGGTCTAATGTTTTATTCACTAAAAAGTTCTGGATTGCTACTATAAATATGCCCCCCTTCTTCTCTTTCTCCTTTCTAGAAATAACAAAGACTAATTTCACCCACTTCTTTTTTTATACCTGTAAACCTGTGATGTGACAATAAAACTGATTTCTTTTTTTCTTTATTTTTTTTTATCCCACGATTTTGTAACCCTTTTTTTTCACCCGGTGCCAATTTTGTGATCCTGGGCGCTACACCCCCCCCCCCCCCCCCCCCCCACCAGCCTAGGGAGCCCAGGGCCGAGCTCATGCCTCCTTCAATGCATGAGAATGCCAACTGACCTTCTTGTCACCTGACAGGGTGGAGTTTCCCAGGTTGAGCGTAGCGCGTGGAAGGAACACGTTATTCCAACCAGTTCCCCTCCCCTCCATCAGGCTGTCATGGGGGAGGTGGTATAGCGACCAGGATTACAAGATGTTTTTGTGAGGGTATTAACTACCCTAGGAGACACGGGGAGAACATGCAAACTCCACACAGAGTAGGCCCTTTCGCCAACCCCACCTAGTAGTGATGAGCGGGTCGGGTTTTTTCATGACCCGCCCCGCCCCGCGACGGAACCCAACCCGTCTCAACCCGCCCCGCGAACCCATAAATAAATCTATGGCTCAACCCGCCCCGCGACCCGCGATTTTTTTTTTTTATTCTGTAAAATCATGGTTAGAAAATAATCCCCAAGTATATTCAAACTGTTTTATTGTTATTATTCTTATTAGGAATACAGACAAAACAAGAGCATGTGATTATTTCTTTTTTTTTTGCGTGTGAGAGCGGCTGACCCGCTCACCCACAGCCCGCATAATTGCCTCGACCCACCCGCGCCGCGGGTTGACCCGCGGGTTACGGGTCGACCCGCTCATCACTACCACCTAGGGTATGAGCGCTGATGCCGCGGAGGAGAGGACATGCCCCCAGTGCCCACAGCATCCCGGCGGGAATCGAACCCAGGACCTTCTAGCTGTGAAGCGACAGCGCTACCGACTGCGCCACCGTGCCCCCCCGTAATAAAATAAATAAAACTGATTCTTGGCTGACTTGGCTCACTTTTGTCTTTGGTATATACATTGGTTTTTTCTTACCTTGACTGGCTGATTGTCGAGGTGAGTCCGGTGACTCTTCATCTGAACTGCCATCATCACACCGCTTCTTAGCCCCCAGCAGGGGCATTGAAGCCCCCTCAGCTTTCCTCTTCATCATGGCTGAAAGCAAGATGGGTAACACCAATTGAATGAGGTACAACAGCACGAAGAGGATGCAAGAGAAAACACAGTACAGTACAATAAAACTGTGGGTCAAAATAGATGACTTAATTTTAATATTAGATGGAACAGTGGAGTGCACCTTCTTGTAACATCAAACCCCAACAACAAAATGTTGCCATAACAGTATTAATGACTATTGTCTCTAGTTTGAAGGCAGTGGAAATACCAATCTAGAGAAAAATAAATAGATAGGGGCTTTCAGATTAGATTTTTTTGCCTTGAGCTTCTCTCAAATCACAGCCAATTGTGGACATATGGGGGAGTCAATCGGATTTCAAATATATAATAATAACAAATAGAGAATAATAATTAAGCAAACTACAACAAAGATATTATGTTCAGTGGATGCGTGAGTCAATGATTATATAACACTGCATGCATTTTGCACTCAATAATAAACTGGCAGGAGCAAAGATTAGATAAATAATAGCACACAAGTGGTGTCAGTTTCCATGCCTCATGTATTCATGTCGAGATGTAGCAGACAGTGGTCAGAGAGACACTTAAGACACGTTAATATGATCTCTGGAGATAATATTCTAATATTTACCTCTTGTTTATTGTAGTTATCAGTATGCAGCTACTCTAGTTATGGGTCATATGGGCCCATAACCACAGTCCAGGATATACTTTCCGACCAAAACACTCAATTCTTTTCTTGGAATATTAACTAACAATGGGTGTGTTTCACTTTCCTCGCTAGTTGTCAGAAACGAAACTGAGCGAAGAGAGACTGCGCAGCAACAAGCACTGCTAGCACAGCTAGCTGTTAGCTAGTTGTTTTTATTACCAGCTTCGTGTGCAACTAATATTCTCCTTTAGGAGAAAAACAAGCGACATTCCGTCGACAGAAATCATATCCGTGTATTCATCCAGATTTTCCAGTCGCGGTTTTTATTAACAAGCGAAGAAAAAACATGAAATGTGTTTGTTTATTTAATTCAGCAGTAACCCCGCGTTCTATTTCGGAATCCTCGGTGATACGGTGGTCCTTCTATTCGCACTGGCGCAGCTTAATGACGTTTTTTTGGTCGATGGAATGAATGGCTGTTCAAACGGATGCCTTTGTGTAAAAGACAAGTAGCTGATGACATAATAAGTTTTGAAGCTGTGCAAAATAAGAGTTTCTGCAATGGTTACACATACACATAAAATGAGGTGCTTAAATTATAATCTTGACTCTCGAGGCTGTATGTAAGTTTAATTGATTCTTCATTTATAATTATTATGTTTTCATCATTTGTCTTTTTTATTTACGGTATTACTGTTTATTATTGCTGCAAAATGTATGATTTTTGTTGTCCTTAAAATTCATACTTGTATGTAAGACTTAGCAATATTGAATTTTGAGATAGAGACAGGTATAATAAATAGGCCCCTCGCCCCCTCCCACTAATTCTGCAAGCCAATCACAGGTAAACAGTATGGAATATCAAAAAGATGTTCGACCCTCATTGTCACATGACTCCCAGGATCATGTATACCTAATTCAGTGGGGGGTGAAAATCATGTTTCTGCAATAAACAGTGACAGTTGTCCATTTGGGGCCCCCTATGGGTCTATGTGAAATCACTTTTGGCTCTGGGTTGTTAGAGGCCCCTCAATGTGATTCAGATTTGGGGTCGATCAGACTTGATTTTTTTAATTTATTTTTATTGGAAGCCAATAATTGCCGATCGGTGTGGAATATAAAACAATGGGTGATGCATGTTTAATCAGGGGCTCAGGAGTTAGTGCGGCCGCTTGGGAACCGCAAGGTTCGACCCCTGCACATTGTAAAGCGCCTTGGATAAAGGCGCTATATAAATGCACCATTTGCCATTTAATCACATGACTCCACGCTTTGTGTGCGTTTTGGACAAAATCTGTTGTAGGAGTTAAAACACAAACTGTGTTTTGAAGAAAATGAAAAATGGCAGAAAATCTAGTTATGCAATATGCAGACATCGATGTGGCATATGGTCATACCACGTCTTGGGTCATGATCCAAGGAATCCATATACAATTTTCATTATACGCCTACGATTCAAGAGTTATAGGCCAAAAGGTATATCGGAGTAGTGTTATCTTAAGGCCGATTTGAAACATTCGTTCAAGTGTCTTCCTTGGCCTACTGGCAGCGTTCACAGCGGTTTGTGAGATAACATTAAGCTCTGGACTCACCCACTAACACAGAAAAACAGGGGTGAAAACATAATCTCCGCCTTCAGCCTGGTGGAGATAATTAACACCAGTGAGTGCATGTCAATGTGCATTGCATGGCATGACTGTTGACGACAGTCACAGAAATAACTGAGCTTGGAGAATCCTTCCTGGACAATCCAATGGAAAAGACAGTTTTCGTGACTCTCAACCACGCAGCCAGTGTTAATCCTTGTAGGCTATCTTATAAAGCACGCATAAGGGCATGGTCACACCACACTTTTTTTTTACCTCTGGGATAAGGGCACGGTCACACCACACTTTTTTTAACCTCTGGAATCTGCCAATGCTTTGTCAATGCAAATGCGTGGATTCATGGTCTTGGATATTTTGACCAAGAATGACCACGCATTTGCATAGACAAAGCATTGGCAGATTCCGCCCCAGAGGTTAAATAAAAGTGCGCTGTGACCGTGTAGCATAATTTCCAGTGGTGTAAGAAGTTCTCAGATATTTTACTTAAGTAAAAGTAGCAATACCACAATATGAAAATACTCTGTTACAAGTAAAAGGCCTGTGTTCAAAATGTTACTTGAGTAAAAGTACAAAAGTATTGGCATCAAAATATACTTAAAATACAAAAAGTTAAAGTACTAAAATGTTTGAAAATAGCAGATTCAAGCTCAAGATGAGGCGTGTTGTGAGCTTGTATATTGGCTATTTTCAAATAGCCTACGTATAAAATAGGGCTAAAGTGGTTAATGTATGTTTTATAATATAATAATTTATATCTGCAAAGTAACCAGTAACTAAAGTTTTCGAATAATTGTAAGTGAGTAAAGGCACAATATTTGCCTCTGAGATGTAGTGGAGTAGAAGTAAAAGTACAGAAACCTGGAAATAGTCCAGTAAAGTAGAAATACCTCAAAATTGTAAAAAGTACATTACTTGAGTAAATGTACTTAGTTACTTTACACCACTGATAATTTCACAAACTAGCAGTTGAATAGCAGTAGTCATGACTTTGATAGCCTAATATCATTCTACACCACACAGACTGCTATTTTATTTTCTCATTTATGTAGTTATTTTTACAAAAAGTAAGGTGTCACAGTTCGGGCGCCGCCGCGCCTCCGGCCCCGCCCCCCCCCTGCTCGCCACTGACTTTTCACTGTTTTGAGCCTTTGTTTCTGCGGTTCGCCCGGCTGTTCTTAATTGTACCTAATGACTCTTTTCCCTAATTTAAGCCCGTCTCAGCCGGTGCTCCTTGCTCTGACATTATTTCCTGTTTTCGGTGTGCCTGCCTGTACGCTGTTTCTGCGAAGGCTTCCCTCTGTTTCTGAGGGTTCTGTATTCGTTTGTATTCCTCTCTGTTTTTACCAAGTAAAGCCTTATTTATCCTTATCCTTGTGTCGTGCCTGCTTTTGGGTCCACCCGTGCCAAACCGTGAGCTCACCGTGACAGAATGTCAGAGCCACTTGGACCCAGCGGTCACATGTCCGTCGCCTGCCAGACCGTTGTCGAGGTGGATAAGTTGGATTTGATTATGGACATGCTCGCTCGGATGGATTCGCGCCTGCTCCACTTGGAGATTACGCTGGCCGGCGGCCAGCGGTCCATGCTCCATCGGACCCAGGATATCTGGGAGCGGGTGGTCCAAGGCACCGCTCCGTCTCTGCGCTCCCGTACGGCGGCGTCGGTCCGCTCCAGCGCGCGCGCCACGTGCGGGGGTTCGTCCAGCGAGCCAAGCTCGGGCGTTCACCCCGAGCCCTCTTCATCTTCTGGGGCGTCCTCCTCTTCCTCCTCTCCTGTACCACGGGAGTGGTCTCCTCCTCGGACCCGCGAGAAGGCTCGCCGTCCGCGGTCCCTCTCCCGCGAGCGGGCGAGGGCTCCTCATCGACGGGTCGTCTCGTCGAGCCACCGTCCGGCACCTCGTCCCTGTTCCGTTCCTGCTGTGCCTTCCCGTCCGTGTCCTGTGCCTGCCGTGTCTTCCCGGCCGCCTGCGGTGTCTCCTCGCCCTGGCGCTGCCCCCGGGGAGCTGTCTGTCCCGCCGGGTCCACTCGTCGCCGGTTTCGTGGGTGAAGCCGAGAAGGATCGGCGGATCCGTCTGGGCCTCTGTTTTTATTGTGGCGTCGGGGACCACCACATTAACAACTGCCCGGTGAGGCCCCCACGCCCGAAGAAGTGACAGAGTTAAGTCCTAGTTTTTGTTCTGTTTTGTCGCTCTTTTAGAGTAGTTTTGTGTTGTTTTTTGGCGTTTTTGGCTCACCTCCTTTTTCCCTGTTTTTTCCTCCTGTCTCTCTTTCTAACTGTCCTATCTACAGCTCCTGTTTCGCCCCGGGCGGGCGGCGACGAACGACGGGCGGTCTGCCGGGACGTCCGAACCTGGACGGGCGCCGCCAGTATTCGGTGCGGCGTCCGGTCCTCCCGATTGGTCCGCGGTCCCGGCAGGGCCGCTCGAGTCTCGTTCACCGGTCGTCGCTGTCCGGGGCCTTTTGTCTTCTGCCTTGGCTTTCGACCCCCCCCCCCCCCCGGCCTGTGCCCTCTGCGCTGATGTCCTCCGCGCAGAGCCCTGGCTCCTCCCCCCCCCCCCCCCCCCCCCCCCCCACCTGGTTCTTCGCCTGCCGCCCGGGCCTCCCCAGCCTAGTCCTGGCTGGTTCTCGGCGGCCCATCTGGCCTCGACCCCCCTGTCTCCGTCCCTGGACCTTCGCCCGCCGTCCGGGCCTCCCCAGCCGCGCTCCGGCTAGTGCCCGGCGGCCTTCCGGCATCGTTCCAGTTTTCTCGGCCTGGTCTTCGCCTGCCTTTCCGGACTCACCTGCCGCAGTCCGGCCGGACCCGGTTGGCCTTCCCGGCCTCGACCACGCCTCGCCTTCCTGCCCTGCCTGTGCCCTCTGCGCTGATGTCCTCCGCGCAGAGCCCTGGCTGCCCCCCCCCCCCCGTCCCCCGTCTCTGCCCCCCCCCCCCCCCCCCCCCCCGGAGGTTCTGGTCCGCTTCACTGCCCCCCCCCATTCTGGGACGCCTGGAAGTCGTCCGTGGGGGGGAGGTACTGTCACAGTTCGGGCGCCGCCGCGCCTCCGGCCCCGCCCCCCCCCTGCTCGCCACTGACTTTTCACTGTTTTGAGCCTTTGTTTCTGCGGTTCGCCCGGCTGTTCTTAATTGTACCTAATGACTCTTTTCCCTAATTTAAGCCCGTCTCAGCCGGTGCTCCTTGCTCTGACATTATTTCCTGTTTTCGGTGTGCCTGCCTGTACGCTGTTTCTGCGAAGGCTTCCCTCTGTTTCTGAGGGTTCTGTATTCGTTTGTATTCCTCTCTGTTTTTACCAAGTAAAGCCTTATTTATCCTTATCCTTGTGTCGTGCCTGCTTTTGGGTCCACCCGTGCCAAACCGTGAGCTCACCGTGACATAAGGCAGATGTTTAAGCCCATATTGTGTTAAAACAATGTAGACAATTCTTGAGTCAGAATATGATCTTGTGCATAGGCTTAATTCGTATACCTCTCGATGCATTATTTATGCAGTCTTGCTGATTTCTTTCTTCAGTTCTATCCAAAGTACTTTGTGACACATGCTTTAAATATACAGTAACCCGAACCCGAATCCTAACCCTAACTCAGCAATTTGCCTTTTAGCTGTACCTAATTGCAATTTGACGTCATGCCAGTACTGTGTTGCAGGCCGCTGATGGGGTTACATGTTTGTTTATTCCCTACAACCAACCACGGTACATCTCTCACAGAGGCATTAACTAATGGCCCACTAATCCCTCACAGTCAGACACACACACACACACACACACACACACACACACACACACACACACACACACACACACACACACACACACACACACACACACACACACACACACCATGTGACTGTCTTACGCAACCAAGCCTAGCCTTTAAATATTACCTGTGGGGACGAGTCTCCCTCAGAGACATCAAAACAGTCCAGGTGTGTGTGAGTCTATCTGAGCGAGGGAGCCGGCGGGTGACTGTGGACACTGGGGAGAACCTCCGCCGTTGTCACTCTCAGGCTGGTGGAGGAGACCCAGGCTAGAGACGGAGGGAAGGGAGAAGAGACACCAAGAAGGTTGCTTACTAGGAAGTCCTCAGGGCCACTCAAGGCTCTTCTTTTTATGCTTCGTTTGTGAAGCCCAGAGACAACAAAGATGTTTTTCCGCATCCCTCGCCTGACCCCTGGGTACATCAGATACCTCCAGGTGCGTACAGTAACATGCTTTTGGAGTGATCCTTCCTTTTTAGAGAGATTTCATGATTAGACTTAACAAAGGGAAATGTGCTCTGGCAGAAGAGTAGAGAACATTCCTCTAATAACCAATTTATAATAACCAATTTCATTATTTTAGTTTTAATGTCCTACACTAGAGTATGTACTTCCCTTCTACATGGCTTTAATGACAGTTTGGCACTATAGCATATCTCTGTAACAACAACACCAAAACAGAATCTAAAAGTTATGACATTTTTAATGCACTCCTGAACATAGCCTGGAACATGAATTGATGTGACTCAATGAATCCATCCACTTCAATTGCATAGCTGAAGGAAAGGTCATTATTAACAGAAGATGAGTGTGTTTTGATTGGTGACATTTGCTCAATTCACTGAAAGCGCATGCCAGACCAATGGGTTCTGGAGGTTCAGAGAGTCTCCACCAGTGTGTGCCAGGACATGCAGGATTAGTTGAGAGGATTACAGCAGTCTGTTTTTAAATGGACCTGAGTCAGAGATCTCATGGATCCTTCAGGGTCAAGATAAATGCCCGCTAATTGGATCTGCACTGGAATGGCATGAGATCCACACTCACCCTGGCAGGTATTTCGGGAGCCTGCAGCTGCATTTAAATGGCTGTGGCACATTACTTTTCAAACGGGAGGTTGTCAGGTCTGATTATCTTCAGTAGTTTAGTTCACAGTCGTTACGGTTAGATAACTGACACCACTCAGGTTGAACAGGTCTTCTGATATGGGTGTTATGCCATTTGTGTAAAACAAAACTCAGAGTGGGATACTTAATTTACTTTTGTGCGTACATTCTTGCGTTAGAAAATGAAATAACTCGATTTATATCTGGCTTCAGGGCATGTGTTGGATTGGCCTAAAATTCAGAAATGCCCATTACCTCCTTAATCCTGAAAAGAGAGACATGCTGACATACTGCACTGTAGCTGCATGGGTTTGCCCAATTATTTTCCTCTCAATTAACCATATAAGATATAAACCCTTTTAAAACATTTTCAAAATATTTCTATTTTTTTTTTAATTGTGACAATATCAGATCTACAAGCTCACAACACATTGCATCGTGATGCGTTGTGAGCTTGTAGATCAGCTATTTTAGCTATTTGTCGTATGATGAATTATACTTAAGTGCTTAAGTGGTTCAAATGTGCCACTCCCCATGTTTTAAAGTGGTTTAGTTAATATGTTGTAAAAAGGCCTAGTTTAGTGTTAGTTTTATTTGTATATTTTAAATATGGAGCATTTGTCAGGGGCGAGTTTTAAAAAGGTGAGAAAATGTACTGAGTATTAAAAAACATAACATACCATAAGTTTTCTTTGCTGTGACAGTTTTGTGAATATGTTTTGATATTCACAAAACGGTCACAGCAAAAAAAAACTTGAGGATAGATTTTATATCCACCCAAAATATTATGCTCATATATGAAATAAATTGACACTCATGAAAACTATAACATTTTAGTTGGTTTAACTAGTTTAATAATTATAAAATGCAGTTTAATTTAGCTATAAAATGTTTTTGTCAACCCTAAATTTTTTCACTATACGATATTATCACAATAACAAGTTCACAATACGATATTTATCATGATAGATAAAAAGACTGAAATCTGTTGGACACAACTTTTAATTTCCCATTCGCCAGTCATACTACTGTGATTGAGATGTGACTGTGATATAGCTGAGTAGGCTTAACAACAACACTGTTTCATGCTTAATAATAACCTTGCCCGGGCGATGACGACTCTGAGTGGCGGTTGTCATGGCTACTGCGTGGGTGGTGACCCTTGGTCTCTCTTTCAGACGCAGGCAGCTCAGACGGTGCTGCAGGGCCGGGAAGGCCCCGTGATGCCACGTCTGGCCATGATGATGGGACTGTTTGGGATCGGCGTGTCTGGATACAGCTCCCGCCAGCTGACCCTGCACTACAAGCCAGCAAGTCACCTCCTGAGATGAGATGAGATGGCACACACACGCATGTGCACTCATATTCATACACACATGCACAGACACGTGCACATACACATTAGAACTGTGACCCCTCATTCAGCCAGCCTCCAGACATCCACTGGACAACGACGACATGGACAGACCGAGAACAGGGACAGAAGTTACATGTTCCAAGGACTCACAGGAATGACCTGTGTTTCTCTCCAACAGCGGTTTGTTTTCCTCTGTGAAATCCCTGCACAGTAAATTAATTTAACTCTGATCGTTTGTAACTCCCAGAATTATGATTATACACTAAGGATTTTACTGTGTACTCCAAAATGCCCTGTGTGTGGTGGAAGTTCAAGATCGGCCCGCTCCGGATTTCATTCTGACTTTGTTGGTTATTGGTTGAGTTGAGAAGAGTGTTGCCTTAAGGCTCTGCTTGGGCATGCAGTGAATAGTAACGTTAGGATTTTCTCCACAACCCACCCTCTCCCCAAACTACCTCTCCTTTTCAACACAATGCAGATTCTCTCTGCAGTGCTGAATTTAACTGATATGCAGTAAAAGACAGTGGCAGCTTTTGATGTTAGTTTTGGAGCCGGGTTGATGTTGCACTTTAACCACAGTCCCTTTGACATTATTCCTCTGAATATCCTGTGCCTTATTAGGACGACATTCAAAGATATTCCACAGAAGTTCTTCACAGTCAAAGTCAAAGCACACATTTGCACAAATCTTTCTAATCTATTGTATATTGTATATTGTATAGTGTTACTGAGCGTCTATAAAGACACTCCCCTCAATATGACATGACTGAGGTCAATTTTGATGAATGTATTTTAAAAGCCACAGGAAAATCTTCAGTGTTAATTCATCCATTGATTCATCCAGAATGAACCATTTTGTTCATTTTTACGCCCACAGAGTTAAATTAGCACTGAGGATTTTACAGTGTATCTAAATTTAAATCCTATCCTCCGCCATTTATCGTGGCATGTAATGGTAATGCCATGATGGAACACAGAGCATAAAAGTCCCTCCTCTGTGGGAGGCTGGCCAGTGGTCTGACATCTATGGGCTGTTTCTTGACTTGTATCCTGTGCTTAGGTTTCTTGTGTAGGATTGTGCATGGCAGAGATACAACTGCATAACAGCAACATCTGAGAGCTTGCAGCTCCTGTTGTTTTCAATGCTTTGTTTGTTTATTTCATTGTAACATATGGGTGGAGATAAACCATAGGAACGAATTCCTTTTTCATGTATATTTGTATTTGGCTGCGCTCAGCTCATATTTTTTATACATAGTAATTATTAATACAAGTATTACACTCTGAGAGTTCATTTAACACCTTTTCAAGAATGCACAGACAAAATCTTGTCTGCAGTTGAAAAAAGGTGGCTCTTGGTACGTGAACACTGCTACTTTGCACTTTGAATATTGTATGAGTGCATGAGATGTACTCATATACTAGTGTATAAATACACGTATATACTGTATACATATCTATTTGAAGCTGAGTGAGATTAGTAGGGGATTACATGACGTGGAGTGCCTCCAGCCTGTGTTGTTAGCTGGACTGGACCAGATCTATCTGGATTGACGCACGGCACCGCTGTTTATTGCCGGGCTGAGTAACCAGGACAGCAACCCTGGATGCCAGCTTGCTGAACACGTGCCCACGAAACCTGTGTGAATTCACATGGACCTCTTCCAGTTGTGCACCATTGTCAACTCTAGTAACCACATGAAGCTAAATATATTTAGATGTATGACCTCTGAGGTCTCTTAATATAGAATAGGCCTACTGTTGTATTCTTTGCCGTATATTTTTTGTGAGCAATGCTTTGTAAGGTTAAAATAAGTTTGACAGCATATGAATGTGTCACCGACAGGCAATGTAAATAGCGGTAAAACTGTGTTTGTGAAAATTAGAGTACTTTACTGTCCCAAAAGCGGAGTATTTGGCTTCGGCTTTCACCCATCCTGCAGCCGAAAACCAGACAAAGATCGATAGTAAATAAAAACTTACAGTTCCTAAAAGCACCTAGAAAAACTTTTGAGAGGGTACCAAACCAAGCTGTGATGCTGTATATCTAAGACTGCTTGATAAAAGACTAACAGACTAAGTTGACACAGAAAGTGCAGTCATAATCTGCTACAGAGACTGTCCACATGGGTTCCAGGGTAATGAATTGTCAATAAAGAGATTTGTATGAGGAAACCTGTGAGATGATTTCAATGTGAATGACCATAAGCCTGTGGTCACCAACGCTCCTGGGGTCAAACATAATCTCCTCTTTTTAACATTCAAGACAACTTTTCATTAAGTCTCAGAGCTTGTATGTGTTTTTTTATTTTATTTTTTATTTATTTATAACTTTGCATTTCATATGTTCTTGGTAGTGAGTCACATTCAGATGTGCTGGCAGTTTTATTTGGAAAAGCCATTGTTAAAGATAAGCATTAAATGCACAACTAAGCACCTTCTGGAACATGTATTTTTAATTGTCATGATGTGATGAA
The DNA here is from genome assembly GCF_963454915.1 of Gymnoscopelus microlampas. NCBI lineage: Eukaryota > Metazoa > Chordata > Actinopteri > Myctophiformes > Myctophidae > Gymnoscopelus > Gymnoscopelus microlampas. The sequence continues at coordinate 20,439,724 of NC_139953.1, forward strand.
CTATGAATACGATATAAATAACTACAAGCTGTAGTGCTCTGTTGTCTGTGTCTCTCTTTTGTAAGAAATTACTTTATATTACTAACTAAGTAACTAACCCAAAAACAGTTGTCAAAAGTGTGATGGGAAGTGTTAATCAGATAGGATGTGTCAGAAGTGAAGGTGTGTAGGTGAAATGGTATGTTACTATGAAAAGATAAAAATGCAAAAACATGAAAATAACAGGTGTAGAGTCTTTAAAGAAGGGTTTTAAAGGTTTTGGTACATTCATTGGGTCGAGTTTTCTCAGATAGTCAATGACGCTCTAGCCCTCCCCACCAGGGATCTGCAACATACACAACGAAGGTTGCCAACTACCTGAAATTCAAATAAGGGACACCCGGCCGGGCGTCCCTTATCTTCAATAAAAATAAGGGACGCCAAGAAAAAGATAAAATCTCATTATATGTACTGTTTTTGTATATTTTATTAAGCACTTGAACCCCAGCATCCATATCATGGGGGGAACATTAGCCTGGCAAGATTTGGTGTAGACAGACAACTCAGGTCCAGTTTACTACGTCTAGAGTTCAAGTGGTTAATAACCTGTATTATCGTATGAGCTGTTTGAACTAGTAAGATGTGTAGTGCGTCATTGATTGATTCCCAAAAATAAGGCATAAAGTGTGTCACTTATCAGTTCAATAAGGGTATTTTAGTTTCCAAATAAGGGACGATTTTGTATTCCAAGGGAGGGTTGGCAACACAACACAACACAAGCCCTGGGAAAATGGACCCAGAGGATCGTCCCACTGTGAATGATGAAATACCTTTTACCTCCGCTAGATGTCAGCACACATTTTTGGCCATGCCAAAGAGCTGTGTGATGACATTGTAGGTAAACTAATTTAAGAAACCATTACACTGCAAAGATTTACATTGCTAATGGAAATCACTATCACTCCTACACAATAAAAGTTTTGTATCATATTTTTGCACAACTCCACTGATGAAGTACCCTAATCAGCAATCTCTCCAATACAACATAAGCATATGCTATACACATAAGTTACATAAATATAAGAAAAGGTTTGGGGCAATTCTGATGGGAATGAGCGCCCTAGGAGATCCATGATTGTTACTGCTTGTTGTTTCTTAATGAATAAACTTCTAGTCTACTCCACTACATCTCAGAGGCAAATATTGCACTTACTCCTTATTTGACAACTTTAGTTACTTAGCAGATTTAGATTAGTATTATAGAACATACATTAACTGATAAATTATGATGTATTATTAGCTACCCAGCAGCACATCAAGAAATTCAAATCAGCCCCACCATTAATGCATT